>NW_024067580.1:0-29707 GCF_015533775.1 Penicillium roqueforti
CCCCCCCCCCCCCCCCCCCCCCCCGCCCCCCCCCCCCCCCCCCCCCCCCCCCCCCCCCCCCCCCCCCCCCCCCCCCCCCCCCCCCCCCCCCCCCCCCCCACGACCACCACCAAGTGTAATTAGAGAAACACTTTCTTGCAAACCTTGCCCTGTGAATTTGTCTCTTCATCCAATCTCGGTAATTTCTACTTCCTAATATTAGTGTCTAATGTCAGTGTCACCCAATGAGTTAAGGGGCAGTGGCTTGAAGGGACATTACAGTAATCAGGGAGCCATAACTAACGCCTTTCATCAAAGCCCAATCCCAATGTCGATTAGCGCTAGTAACCCATTTTGGCTGTCATGATGCGCTTTGGTCTTCGAAACTACAGAAGCACTACTATTGTAGGTCATTCTTATTCCTACTCGAATTACTCGGTTTCTTGGCTTGTCCCACCACTGCCGCCCAAAGCGCCAGTTGGGGCTCGGTACGGATGCCATTTGGGGGCACTGCCAGCAAAGGCACGTTTCTAGAAGGAGCATAGCGCTCAGGGTCGCATGCACCCATCTGATGCCTGAATGCCTCGATCTCAAGTACCCCTCGGGAGCTACCTCACTTTTATACTCCCCCCGCTCGGCCAAGCCGAATTTCAGCAAATGGTGGTCTCCGCTTTATCAATATTTGGCAGGTGTCCTTGAGGCACTTTGATTGGAATATATCTCCCCCAACTTTAGTATTACACTTGAAGCTGTCTATGTACACAACATAGCCCCGTTTGATAAGAAAAAGAAAGAAAAACAAAGCACATGATCAAGCGCAGCAGAGGCAAAACTATATACGAGGCCAAAAACGATCAGATGCATATCAATAAGACATAAGACACCTTGCTATGCCGATGAAGGGGGGTAAGCGGGAAACAAAAAAGTAAACACACAATCCAAGGGCAACGGGTGTATTATCCGAAAGTGCCCACCAATACCGTCAAAAGCCGCCTGTCATTACTGGATGTTGGATATCCAAAGTAGCGGGAAGTAGTATTATGACGAAAGATAGGGCTGCAGGTGCCCCGAAGCAGAAATAACCTAGTTTGAGCCATAAACTTTGATAGAGCCGCTCGGGCCGCCTGTCTTTTTCTCTCAGATGACCACGGCATCCTCGTCCCGATAGTAGTCTGGATCGTCAAAGAAAACTGCAGACTGGCGTCGTAGTTCCTCGATCACGCTTCCCCGCCGGGAACTGGGGGTATGAGGACGTGATGAGCCGGTTGATTGAGACATGCTATCTGACAAGTCACCAAAACGCGACTCGTTCTTGTAGCTAGATCCATCGCGCTCGGGGAGATTTTCATCTAAACGCTCCACCATAGAGTCTGCATGTTCATTTTCCCGATTGCGGATTCGACGGGACAGGATCGGGGAGAGCGCACGTCCACCCGTTCTAGATTCTTGGAGTCCTTTCATGATCGCATTCTCGACCTTGAGCCGGTTTTGGATAAATTGGATTTTGGAGAAAGTACTCTGCTGGCCGACATGTATCATGCGGGCGAGCCTTTCAGGAGTGGGATCGGAAAGAATGTGGATGAAATCGGAGGGGATCGTTTTTGGCCAGATAGTTACAGTGCCACTGAACTTTTGCAACCAGATCTCGCTCCAATCCTGGCCCAAAGGTCGTGGGAGGAGCTCTAAATGCCGAAGAACTCGAAGCCATTTGTTGAGGTCTAATTTGATGTACTGCTCGATTGCGGTGCCGAGGAAGCCCCCGCGCCAGCCACGGCCCCTGCGGTGTGTGACTGGTCGCCCTACTGTCCCTCTAGAACTAAAGAAGAAGAGGTTGATGTGGGGATTGACCTAGGGTAGTGTTAGTGGCAAAGGTTTAAACGTAGGAAAGGAATCTCACCTGGGATACAATCGTAAAGTTGACGTTGAAATGCAGGTTCAACGCTTTGATAGGTATATCAGTCCGTAGGCTACCATCCTTCCATTTGTGACCAAACGAATAAGGCGCGAGAGTGCCATCACGCTTTTTAGTCATTAATACAACAGGGTTTAAAATTCCCGGAACAGCCGCCGAAGCAAGCACGGCACTCCATATGACACAGTCGGGGCATGTCAGATAATTGGCTAGGATAGTCGGTGAGTGAGGATCTGAGGGCACGCAGGTGACATTCAAAATACGCCCGGTCCGCTCGTAAGCTTCACGAAAGGTCGTTGAACCCCTGCAGAACCAGGCGCATTGTCGAGCCCAGTCCATAGTATCGAACCGAGCACCAGTTCGCCACCAGCGACGGATCCAAGTTGCCAGTCCTTCATGGCATGCGCGAATCCGATGTGCTAAAGCTGGAACAAGCAGCTGCTTTAGCTCATCATCTGTCCGAGTTGCGACTAGTCCCGCCACAAGTGCTCCGCCTGATGTGCCAGTTATGATTTCTGGGAGGACATCATTATCCAGCAGCGCTCTTACCACCCCGAAGTGGTAGTAAGCGAATGTAGCACCACCCGAAAGACAAAGAGCGGTGCGTCCAAAGTTTGTATCGAGGTGTTTGAAAAGCTCATACTTGGCATCCTTGTCAATCTGTTTGTTGTCCAAAATGATCTGTATGCATGCGTGCACCTCGTCGATGTATTCCTGAACCAGCTCCTTTGTTCCCGAGTATGTCTCGCTATATATTCGAGGATTTTCCACACCGGAAAAGTTGTTCTTGACGCAAGCCTCTAAAAGTGCTTGAAGATCTTCAATAGCAGGTACCTCGCTAGAGCCGACCCGACCATTCTCCATTTCCCATTCCACCTTCTTCCTCAGCTGCTTCAGCTGCGATACCACCTTGTTGACAGTGAGATGGTCGTAATAAGCGTATTCGTCTGTCTTTTTCCACTTTTCGGTTCCGAGATGGACGTCCAATGCTTGAGCCGCTTTCAGCCAGTCCGGATAGTTTTTCTGTGCAGATAGTTCCTGACGCAGCCTTTGCCTTTTCCCCCGCCATGTCACCCACTGTTCATACAATACTATGTAGACACGCACCAGAGCATAGCCAAAGCTCAGTACTATGAGCCACGCGAATACAATGAACAGGAAGGGCCATTTCAAAACAGAATATAGCACGCCTTCCCTCGTTTCATCCTTGCTTCGCTTTGGTGTTTTGCGGCGGCCACGATTCTTGCGGACTCGTTGATTGATTGGGCGCCAGTCGTTGATGGCTGTCAATGGGGAGGCTTCTGGGGCATTCAGCGCCTTCTCGAATCGGTCGAGTTCATCTGGCTGAATGAAGTCGCGGTCGTAGTCAGGGAGACAGGCCGGATCGTAAGGGTCGTACACAGCAGGTTTCTTCTTAGTGGTCATGTTCAACACATTCTGAATACACCAACGAAGATTTTGAGGGTTACAAAGGTACCTGGAAAGCTGGGGAAGCTACGTTGTACGATCATGACGTTGGCGTCACGTGTAGTTTACCTCCACATTGCGGCTAGTGTGTTTCCGGAAATAGCTAGTCTGGTTTTCTATTTGCTGAGTCATCCGGATCCTGCCCCGCCAGATAAGAAAGAAAAAACACAACTACAAGAACCATCCGGTAGCTAAAGAGCAATTGCTTCGAATTCAGAACTCTGTTGCTCTTGCAGAAATGAGGGAATTATGTAGATCCACTAGAAGCAATCTCTTCAATATTAACTTTGTCACAGTCACGCAATTTACAACCTCGCTCGACATTCTTTGTATCGAGAGTGAATTAACTTTGAGAAACTATGGCAGGCATCATCCCACCTTGACATGCTGCGGCATTTCAGGACGACAATGCCGCCGCCCGTGCGATGTCATTGAAAAAAATTGTCGGAATGTACCCCTCCATGTACCTCACCAGCAAGAAATCGACATCCCTCCATGCGATCTCTTATTCAATGGTCCAATGCGCAATTAGCGGGGTCGTCGTGCTCGCCTCCCGAGACCAAATGCGAGATTTCTTTTGTTCCCACTCAAAGGATTATACTACAGCTCACCGCTACATGGTGGGCGGCGCGAATATCTAGAATTATATTGCCGGCCCGTGATTGGTAGGCGTCTCGGAAGAGTTTGTTTGTCGCAGCCGAATTGGAGGTCTAGGAAAGCATCATGGGCTATCAGCGGGGGTGAACATTACTGTAGCCATATGCATAAAGAAAGTACTAGGAAGTGCTTTGTGCTCGCGGTATCGGACATCAGGTACCGAGTAGTAGATCGGAATGTTAGCCACCTTTTTATATTATACAGGGAAGCGTCATTTCGGTCACCTGATGTAAAAATGACCCCTTATATATCGAGGATGTTTTGCAGCAACTAAATATCCTTAGCGTCGTCATAGGCTGCAGCTGTCCATAATTAGATTCGTTTAGGGGCGGTTATTCCGGACAATTTTCCCTCTTGGCCATGTTCGTCTTCCATGCTGATCACAACCTGCTAAATTCGTGAATGCAAATGGTAAAATGCAATATGTTGCGAGTCATGGGTACTTATTGCTACTTTGCGATTCTACACCGTACACTCGCTTATACTAGCGAGTTCTAAGCATCATTCTTGATGTGTAGCCTTCAGCTTGTCTTGTAATGATACACAACGGGAAGAATATTTATTGTCCCGTGTTGCGCGGTAACCGCTCAGTTTATTGTGTTGCTTTAACCTTTTGTGGTATCCCTGAACGTGCCGGGCGCGCCGAGTTGGAGTACGGACTCATGTCAGGGTTACCCTGTTCTCTTGAGAGCCTTGGCATTTTTTGGTATCTTCAATCTAAACTCGAACCCATCATTCCCCATTTGGCCCTATGCAGATCATGGATCTTCCCTCGCGAAGTGTTGTGGCGTTGTAGGAGCCGGTGAGAAAGCTTTTCCCCGCTTACAAATTTAACCCCAGTAACTCCTTTCCGAAAATGAGCGGCAACCGCAGAAGAGACCAAGCTCAGTGAGCCACATTCGGGTCTTGGCAAGGGAATGATGCGTATGCCAATGACCCGAGCCGTGTCAAGCCAATGAACAGCATATCGCACTGCACACTTGGCGGGGATCGTCCAAGGGTGGGGAAAACTGTCCCTCGGATCTCCGAGGCCGGGCAACGCCCGAAATACTCGAGGCCAACTTACAGTAGGTAGCGTTTGTTGTTATGATGATGATGTCTACGGTACGGAGTCAACATACTGAATATATACATACAATATTGGGTACACACAGAGGGGCAATGTAGATCGATCCGACGTCATGTGCCCCCTCTTGGTTATGTAAAAGGTATCAGTTCAATGTGTTCAAACGTTTATGGGGTTTGAAAAGACTAGTGTCTTATTTTGTTTCAAGACATACTTCTGGAAATAACAGGGGGTTGTCCATATTATGCCGCACATACAAAGTACATATGCGCTTCATAGCACACACTTGGATAATGGCAGGGATGCTGTAGACTCCTCGCATGAAAAGTGCAGTGTCGTATGCAGCAAGGCTGGGATCTGAAGTTGAACCGAGCGTTTGCGGCGCATTTACATAAATGCCCTGGAATGTTAAGTTAACTAGCTCTGAATATTTTGATCTAACTACAATTATACCCCGCGCTCTAGGATCTGTCGCAGGGATTAAAAAATAAAATCAGCCATGGCAATTACTGTGTCCAAAGTCTTTGAAGACGCATTTTGTTCTTGATGCTCAAATATGAAACATTAGCAATATAAACTGATGTCAACCACAACTATTCTAGGGGTCAACGGTCAACACCCCCCTCATAGAGATAAAATACATAGAGAGATGAAGGGGTAACATCGAACCGTGGGTTGACGCCCTTATCCGTTTTCTATAGAAGCGGTGTGGCTGATATCGGGACGGAGTCGAGTCAAACCATGGGTCAGATGAAACCATATCTACATCTCGGTAACACTAATGACTCGTACGGTATATGTTGCAGTTGATGTCATCTGGAGTATATATTTAAAGTAAACCAAGCCATTTTATATTTCCGATTCCCAGCGTCTCCACTCATCGAGAGGAATGTCAGATGTCAGTGCGAGCTGACGGACTCGGACGATTGCAGATAGCGTAATTGCGAATTCTAGGGTTGAATGTCGCTGATTCGTCCTTTGACGGGAAAATCACCAAGGTATAGCACCAACCAGGTCCTCTGTTGATGCTCATTCTCGCCGCATTCACTAAATGGCTACATCCACTATTTCCCCTTTAAGGAGAAAAGGCATCCTGCGAGCATGCAGTTATCCTCCCATGCATGTGCGCCCCCGCCAATCGTGTGCCTCGTGCGATCATTTGCTTCCTTCTCAACCCTGATTCGATCGCATGCACCCCCTTCAGCACCTACAGGTGACCAACTACATATTCGGTAAGGGCACAGCCTATGAGTCGTCCTCTCGTACTCTCGTACTCTCGGGGTTTGCGCTGAAGAGTCAGAATGGCCCAAAAAAATAGATGATACTCCATATGGAGTAGATGAGCCGGTAAAAAAAAGTAGAAAAGCGGGCCAACAGAAGCACAGGGCAACTAGGCCAGTTCTCGGCATTCCCACCCGGTCTGCATCGTGGACTCAGGTTGCCTGCGTGTGGCTGCGTCGGAGATTGATCAACACGCCGCCACCGAGATGGGACTCATGACAACTTTCAACAGTTCCTAGGAGGGGTGGGTTTCAACTGCATGAATGGGAAGACGTTAAATTTTTTTTTACGTCGATCAAAGAGAGGCCCCTCTGTGCTCCGTACAGGACCCACCGATAGCATATGGTCTGAGTTTCCTTGCTCCACGATCGGCTCATAATGTACTCCGTAGACTCAATCATGTAAGAGGAATCGAACCATCACGGACTAATATTTGCTCACTATTGAGAAAAAAATTTCGGCTGCTGCTTATAGGGTAATATGGGGGCTTAACAGGGTAATCGTTGACTCCAATCGTTTCGATAGACGCGGGAGAGAAGTCGGCGAACTAAATTCCTAGGCGCAGTCCCCATAGGCTTGCCACTTCCCACCCGGGTATAGTAGCTGCATTAGTGGCAGAGACTTATTCATATTAGTGATGGTTATACGGTATTATTAGACTAAGTACGGAGTATGGACCACTCCGTAGTCTGTGTCTTATAGATTACTTGGATAGGTCAAATTTGGGGGAAGAGGACACATGTAGGGAAGACGAGGCAGAATCGGACAATTGCATTCATAAAAGCATAAGATAATAAAAGATCCAAAGTAGAAACCGAAATCTCTCGGAAGTATATCAGACGACTATCAGGAGAATATGCTCTCAGCTGATAAAAGAAAGTGGAAATCAATGTTTCCAAGGTTGTAAACGTGTATTACGGGCGTATATGCTTGTGTATTGTGTTATCAGGATAAGGCGTATTATTTTAGCTAAATAATTGGTTACCCCGTGCCACCACCTTTTCCCTCTTCACCTTTTGTCATTCCTCTCCAATCTCTATCTCACTTTTCGAGGTCTCAGAGAGGAGATCGAGTCGTTCTTTGACACTCCATATTCATTTCTCCCAGGTATCATTCCTCCTCCCTCACCTGCCTCCCGGCGTCCCCGAAATCCCCAATGAGACTGGTCAATCTCAGCACACCGTTGCTAACCTTCGCATTCAGAGCCTCGATTGCTCGCTTTTTTTTTGGGTCTCACTTGGGTCGCACAAGCAAGATGTCGACTACATCTAGCAACCTTTGTTGAGCCATCTATCTTCAGAGTTCTCCCGGTCCATCACCATACCCCCCGCCCCCGTTGACGCCATGGAGAAAATCAACACCGGGGATGGACAACTTTTCATCAAGGTTTGTGTTCCTATGCAGCTGTCGCCTGATCATTGCGATGACCAGAGATCGTCTGAGTGCTTGGTCCGATAGACAGCTGACGCGCATGGTTGCTATAGAATGTCGCTAGCTACGTTCGCACACACGAGAAGGCCCTCGCCAATGCACTACAGCTCCGTCGCCAGCCCACAAAAAATGTCATTCCCCAATCGCCCAGTGTACCTTTGACCCCTGGTAGCTCTTTCGCCTCGACTTCGTCAACACTGGCTGCGGCCTTTTCATCCGCAGCATTGAAATTCATGTCGCAGAACGCCAAAACCGCCAAACTCACATTGACTCCCCACCACCTTTTCTACCTTCTCTCCCGTTTTGAAGAATTGACCATTGCCGTTGGTCCTATGAACATCAGGCTGGAAAACATTCACACCGGGGTTTCGCAATCCTATGTTTCATTCCTGAACAAGCCCCAACAGTCTCGGGGCGATCGGGCCTCCATCCATTCGGTGTCCAGTGTCCGCAGTGTGATGTCTGGTATGACGGACCTGTGGTCATCTTTCCGCATCGGATCCAAGGATACCCCGACGAAGTCGGACAGGGCCAAGGCCGCTTTGGAAATGGACTTGAAGTATTTATACTCTGCCTTTACCAAGATCCCGTGTCTTCGTCTTGCCCCTGACCACCGTGCTCCTCTTATCTCTGGATATGAAGAATTTCCTTTTGATACGGCTGTGCCGCTGCATTCCTTCAAGAATTTGAGCGCTTTAGAGATTATTGATTTAGACTACCGTTCTTTCTATGGCTGGGACAGATTGTCTGAGCAACTACGCACTTTGACTATCAAGAGAGGTCACCTGGATGATCCGGCTGATCTTTTAACGAGAATTGTGTTGGACGACATTGACAAACGCCGCCGTCGGTCTGCTAAGTCCCAACAGTCGCCTTCACTAGGATGGGCCAGTTCCAGCAGTCAGCCGTTTCACACTCCCGACCAGGCCAATTCCATGTCAGCCCCTGGATCTCCTATCGCGGACACAGCATTCGGAACTAGCACTAGTCCCAGATCTGCCCCGATGCTCAGAGCTGGCTCGGAAGGCACCAAAATTCGCCCCAGGGCCGGGAGCGTCTCTCCAACTCGGCCTACGACAAAGCACAGCCACCGTCGAGGCCAGTCTCGGCAAATTCGCCGCACGGGCTCTGCAAGCTCTGAATCAAGCGAGACCTCTAACAGCCATCGAAATGGAAGCTCTACAAACCTTCTCACAGACATCCTCCCGCCTTCAAAATGGCGATTCCTACGACACCTGGGCCTTCCGGAAAATTCCCTGACATCCGTGTCTGCTGCCAGTCTTGCCCCTGTAGCCAACAGTCTCAATTCGCTTGATCTGTCCTCCAACCTCTTGGCGGAGATTCCCGACGGTGTGGCATCGCTGGTGGCGTTGAGAGCCCTCAACTTGTCGCATTGCATGATCGAGTCTCTTCACTCACTCACCCGAAATCCTCTTCCCGCCATCACCGTTCTCACCCTCCGCGGAAATCGCCTTCGTTCGCTCGCAGGCATTGAGAGGTTGCTTTCTTTGGAAAGATTAGATCTCCGCGACAATAACCTCACGGACCCGACTGAAATTGCACGACTAACCAGTCTTCCTGAAATACGCGAGATCTGGGTATCTGGCAATCCGTTTGTCAAGACTCACTCCGGATATCGAGTTGTGATCATGAACCTCTTCCGCCGCACGCCTGGTTATTCCGAGGACATCATAATTGACGGTAGAGGTCCGGGATACACCGAGAGGAAGCAACTGGTGGAGCGAGTTGCAGAGCCTCAAGCTGCACCGATTGTACGCTCCAGCCCGGCGGATGAATCAACGGTCGTACAGAAGTCTACTATCTCGAAAGTGCCCCACGATCTTGCAATCTTTAAGCCCCAAGAAGACGAGCGAGATTTGCACATTAATGGCACACAGCTGAAGGAAAGTGACGGGGGAACCAACCGTCGCAAGAAGCTCCAGCGACGTAGGATAGTCGATATCTCAACAGACAACCCGTTTACCACCGATGGTCTGGGCAATTCCGGAAGCCTGGCTCTCCCGGCTCTTCCGGTTCAGCAAATTCAACCGCCAGTTGACCGTCCGACCGTTGTCCCTGTTGATCAGTCATGGAGGCTGGACAGCGCTACGCAATCCGGGTCATCAAGCATCCGAAGCCCCGGAAAGCCCATGCATTCGCCGAGTCCTCCTCTTCTACAGGCTTTGCAGGGTAAGGACAGGACAATGGATGAAGAGTTTTGCCGTCAGCAGCTGGAAGTTCTACGTCAGGATGTGGGCCATAAATGGTTAACTGTTCTTGGCGAGAATGACTGGGATAATTCCCGTAAGGACTTCGCTCACAGCTCTGGGGCGGGCCTGGACCATTCCCCTCACATTTCCCCACCTTCACTCACCCGCTCGAATACCCAAGGGATATTGAGCGGAAATGCGCTTAGCGGATAAGATACGCTTTTTTTTTACAGTCCTCTTTTGCCGGGACTCCGTTTGCCTCTCACGTTTCCGTTTCATGACCCCCGGAGTCTCTTCGTCGTGGATGCGACGTTTACCTGCTTCAGCAGGTTTTTTTTCATCTCTTTTCCTCTTATTTACGAGGACACAACTTCCCTCGTACGGTCCCCCGGGACTCATTTGAACAACATATTTTCAGCATCAGCAGCTGATCATTCTATGCATTGTTTTCGGCGTTGGACGACTTATGAGACATGGTGGGTTGGATGTATGAACTATTTACGGCCGTCTTTGCTTTCCTTTTCACTGTTTCATGTCTCTATTCCCTTTTCCCAAAACGCATCCTGCGATGGCCCTTGTTTTTGGGGGTCATCTCGATCCACGGAAGGCACAGTGAAAGACATCTTTTTTTCGATTCTAGCGTTGTACTGTATGACTCTGAATTTCGGGCATGTTGGCGTTGGAAGGATCTTTGACTTGTATTCCCCTCTTGTTACTTCTTGGTTTTTCCCTTGTTTTCAATTCCTTCTGTGTGAAGCTGCATGACTTCTGGAGTAGCATTGTATGAGACTAGAGCTTGGAGCTCAGAGCTCACAGCTCATTTGAGAAAAAAACGCCAATTATTTTGGAGGTCTACTTTTCTACTAAGCATGTAGATATCCATTCTATAGAGTAGAGGATCCAATCGACACACAAAAGGCATTAGCTCTCAGTCTAGATGCGCTATCCAAACTATATAATTGGACTATTTTAGTTAGATCAGCCTATTCTTTCGTGCTTAGACCCCGTTTGGCGTCGAGGGCGTTATGAGTCGAGACCTAGAATCCACCCTCCCCCTCTATGCAAATTTTTTGCATCGTCAAAGCGCTTCTTGTAACACGGAAAAGATATAATAGAATTAATAGAATAATCGAATGGTCGAATGAAAGTAGAAGGGGGGGGGGAGTTCCTTTATAAGCGCTCTATATATAACAATATCACCCCCCTCTCTCTCCCCTTGAAGATCAAACACGCGCAAACACAAAATAGGAACTTCCCGCTTTCTTCGTAGAAAAGATTCTCTTCTCTTCAACATTCAACCTCATCTCGATCACGTTCACGTTCACGTTCACGTTGCTTTGAAAGAGTCAAACTGGTCTGACTATTATACACCCGAGAAAATTTTCTCCCTTGATTGAAATTTGCCTTCCCTCGGAACCCCATACTCATCTCGGTTCATCTCGATCCATCTCGACTCATCCACCCTCCGACTTCTTTCATCCCAAGTCAAATCGATAAGAGCTCAGTGCTCTTTCGCTCAGCCTCGTTTATCTTGTGAGGCGTCTAGGAGCTCATTCTCTTCTCCCTCTATTGTGCGCGTACACAACAACTCGGATAGGCACCACCGTCCACACCCGTCTGGCATCTCCGCCAGAACTGGTTTTTTTTCTTCTTTTTGCCGTGGCCGTTGGGGCCCTTCTCTAGATCTGTTTGGTCTTGCAATCTTCTGTTTGGTAGGCATCTATTCCATTTCCCTCCGCTGCTGCTTCTCCCAACACCTCCGACCGCCAAAGGGGGAGAAAATCCAGCGAAAATTTTCGAGCGCGCTCGTCAATTTCGCTTCACCTTGGGACTTGGAATACAGACTAGACTTCATCTCAATCTGCGACGCTTTATTAACTTGTTTTTCCAATAGTAACAGGACATAGCCGCCGCGTCATCAAATCTCTGTTATTCTCACCCGATCGCTCCGGAAGTCTCTCTTCCACCATTCGCTTCTCTTTTTCTTCCACCCATTTTTTCTTCTTTCTTTCGTGTTTTCGTTAGACATTATTCACCATGGCCGATCAGGAAGTGGATCTGGACTCGATTATCGACCGGCTCCTGGAGGTGAGGGGTAGCCGCCCTGGAAAGCAGGTTCAGCTGCTCGAGTCAGAGATCCGTTTCCTCTGCACCAAAGCTCGCGAGATCTTCATCTCCCAGCCTATTCTTCTCGAACTAGAAGCGCCCATCAAGGTAAGCTGTCTTTTTGTGTCCGAATCGTTCCTCGGAATCAGCCTCCGTCTAACATGCGTGTCTCGCTAGATTTGCGGTGATATCCACGGCCAATACTATGACCTACTGCGTCTCTTCGAATACGGTGGTTTCCCTCCGGAGGCTAATTACCTCTTCCTCGGCGACTACGTCGACCGTGGCAAGCAGTCCCTCGAGACCATCTGCCTCCTTCTTGCATACAAGATTAAGTACCCCGAGAACTTCTTCATTTTGCGTGGAAACCACGAGTGTGCCTCGATCAACCGTATCTACGGTTTCTACGATGAGTGCAAGCGCCGATACAACATCAAGCTCTGGAAGACTTTCACCGACTGCTTCAACTGCCTCCCCATTGCCGCCATCATTGACGAGAAGATCTTTACCATGCACGGTGGTTTGAGTCCCGACCTCAACTCGATGGAGCAAATTCGCCGTGTCATGCGCCCCACGGATGTAAGTTTCTCCCCTCCCCTCTGGTGTAGGTGGTTCTATTGGCAGCGAAAATAAAAGTGGCAGTGTGGCGCTGGGTTCGTTTGGCTGAAGCCCAACATCGCTGACTGAAATAGATTCCCGACTGCGGTCTCCTGTGCGATCTCCTGTGGTCCGACCCCGATAAGGATATCACCGGCTGGAGCGAAAACGACCGAGGTGTCTCATTCACATTCGGCCCCGATGTCGTCTCGCGCTTCCTTCAAAAACACGATATGGATCTGATCTGCCGTGCACACCAAGTTGTTGAGGATGGGTACGAATTCTTCTCCAAGCGCCAGCTGGTTACACTATTCAGCGCGCCCAACTACTGTGGTGAATTCGATAATGCCGGTGCAATGATGAGCGTGGATGAGAGTCTGCTCTGCTCTTTCCAGGTGAGTTATTCAATTTTTATCCCCGAGATTGTTTCTAATTAGTTCCTAACCTGCTCTTTTTTTCCTTCCGATAGATTCTGAAACCAGCCGAGAAAAAGCAAAAGTACGTTTACGGTGGCATGAGCGCCGGCGGTCCCGTCACTCCTCCGCGAAAGCAAAAGAAGAAATAAAAGAATCAATACGAGCTTCCCCATCTGCAGCAGGTTCGGGCGGAGATAAGCCTTTCACAAATCTCTTTAACAGCGCCCTCATGACATCCTCCCTACACCCCCCGCGAGTCCCACCCCCGGATCCACGAAAACGATGAACGACCGAGGAAACCCTCATCCGCACCCAGGGCAGCCCGATATTCCTCTTCAACTCCCGCAACGATAATATCAGTCACATTCTCAACCCTCCAGACCCCCCGGGCTCTCTCTCTCCCAGTGCGACATGCGATAAAAACACAACAGTCACCCCATCATTTCCTGGCCCGTGCGACCCTCTGTACTTCCGGAGCGGAGTTCAAATGCTTATTTCTTCGTTGTTTCTCGACTTCTCTGTCTCTGTTTCTAACCATCTGGACTGGAATGTTTTTCCTTTCGGCATCCTGGGAATGGGGAAGGGAAACTGGTTATCTTTTCTCTTTTCTTTCTCTTTTTCTTACTTTTTATTGTCCTGTTCCTTGACCGCATGTGTTGTTGTTTTCTTATCGAATCCTATTCGTCTTTCGACCCGTCTTCTAGTCCGACACGTACGAGGCGCTAGTAGTACCTTTCTCTGCTGATGCATCGTATACCGGATTTGGAATGGGTGTCTGTTACTAGCGGTGTTTTGTGAATCTAGCTCGACCTTGGAATGGTTTCTTCGGAGGTCTAGATTGTATGTTATACGGGCTGCAACGATTACAATTGAGGTTATTAGGCTATGATATCTATCATTTTCGGATAGTTAAATCTGTCCTGGCATTGATACTCTAACTAATACATTCATACTCCAATCAAGGAATTGGAATATGTAAATACTTCGTACATGTAGTATGTGACCATACATACCTGAAGTATTCTATGTAGAGAGCTAGCAATAGCAATAATAGCAATCAACATCACTATCACTATCAGTATCAGGATTCAGTGCACACTCCTATGTTTGTACCAAGAAAGAACAACTAAATTCAAGTCTTTAGACTATAGTAACTAGGAAAAACCAGCTAGCTAGCTCGAGCAAAAGCGGAGAACAAAAGGAGCAAGAATTGAACAAACGTGACAAGATCAGGTACAGCGTAGTCGAGTGACACATTCAAGACGTACAAGTACGTCCGGGGTAAAACGTTGGATTGGGTTTGTGGGAGGGGGGTGTGTAGCATAGCTAGATATGGGGTGTTCGGGTGTAGAGGAATGTCGGAAGAAGCCAAAGCCATTTCTTTCACTTGGACACTTGGCCGAGTGGAATGATATGGATTTGAGGTTGACAGATTGAGGAAGATGATCAGTTGTCAGGAGAACAGGGAGGAACTCTGTTTAAACGTATTGGGACAACCATCTGATTCCCTCGCCGTATCCTGTCGGGGAAAAGATAAAGGTTAGTTATGATTGTTTCAATGTCTGCTTAGCCAGTACGGCTCCAGTTTTCACTGTTGGGACTGGACGAAACTCACCCTGTCGCATAACAACACTGCACATGAACACCTCGATAGGGCGGATACCCTCGAGAGGGACCTTGCCCTTACCAGTGGTCTGGTAGAGACCGAGCTGGTGGCGCAGCTCATCCTCGCTGACAGCATCGGGGTGATCGATCTTGTTTCCAAGAACGAGGAAGGGAACCTTGGAGAGCTCCTCCATGGCGAGAAGAGCGTCGAGCTCAGCCTTGGATTCGGGGAAGCGCTCGTAATCCTTGGCGTCAACCAGGAAGACGATTCCGCTCACTTCGGGGAAGTAGTCCTTCCAGAGACGGCGAGCTGAGGGGAAAGGTAGGTCCGTTAGTTATGTTCAGTCCCATGATTCATTGTGGGGGGTTTCGTGTTGCTTAGCAGTATGCTTGCGCAACATCAGAATTCCCCATCAAGAGCATTACTCACCCTGCTGGTGACCACCGAGATCGAAAGTCGTGAAGCGGTTGTTACCGATAGCCAACTCCTCTGAGGTTGGGTGTGCGGTAGGTTGCAGGACGGCGACACGGTCGTTCTGTTGAATGTCCTGTCAGCAAACGAGCCCCACACAACGTCCAGTTCTTATATCATCTCTCCCGTGCTATATCCAAGCTCCCTGATCTGTACAGAAATCCAGCGCCACCAGACTCGGGACTTGTAGCCAGCGGAATTGAACACCAAAGGACTAGATCTTCTCTTCCCAAACTCAACACCAACGCTCAACTCACCTTCAACATGTGCAGCAGCGTCGTTTTTCCGGCATTATCCAGACCGAGGAACAGAAGCTTGGCGTGCTTATTGAGGAGACCCAGCGAGGCCAAGATATCGTAAACTATAGGGGAAAGAAGCGAAATCAGCAAATTGCACCTTGCACCTAAAGACGCACGCCTCGATCACAAGCAGCCGGTACCGCGGCACAGCCGTCGCATGACTCGACATCAGAGTTGGAATGAAGACATGCTTAGCTCCAGTGCAACTGTACTGTCCGGGGAGGTATCTCGTTCACTCTTCCCCTGTGTTCGAGATCGGCCCCGGACGTCGGTGACTGCAGGTGATCGGGAGTGGTATCGGGAGGGTACTTACACCAGTTAACGATCCACATGGTGAAGGGCCGGAGTCAGAAATTATTGGGAAAGAGGGTGACGAGCGGGGATCACAGATTAAGATCAGTAACAAGCTGATTGGGGGGATGTGGATGGACGGGGTGGAAGAGATAGAAGCAAAGAAGACAGGTTTGATGTTGTTTTCGGGGATTGGATTGGTGCCTTAGGCAGGAAGACGGAATCCTCGCGCGGCGGTGACAGCGATAGGCTACGACTTCAGGGATTCGGGCTGATTTGGGTATATACGGATGGGTTTGTAAATTCTCTGTGATTTGTTTGGGGATATTGATCATAATTGCGTACTTCTCTCTGAACCTTCGCCGTGGCGAAGACCCGCCACTACTCGATCTTGTTGGTAGTATTACTGTTATCATCCACCTTAGGAGAGAAGAAGGTTCATCTAAAATATATTTCATATTCACTCCCATCAAACTGATGGATCTCTTTATTCACAATGCAGAAAAGCCAGATAGGGGTATATGCACCGCAGCCATGCAAGACAACAAAGGAAGCGACCTCCAGCAAGTCCCAAGGAACGCAGTAAGGGAGAAGAGGGAAAAGAATATAGATAGACTTCCGACAGAAAATGTAAAGAAAGAACCACCTCCGTGTAGGAATTATTGAAGAAAAGGGGGAAAGGGGTAAGGGTAAAGAAGCCATTCATGTGGATAACACGAAGTCGGCGAATATGTGTAAGAAAGCGAAAGGCACGGATCGCTAACCGAGCAGGATAACACAAAAAAGACCCTCGAAACCAGAAGGTCCCGAAAAAAGTAGGTATGTACAGGTCAAAAAAAAAAAAAAAAAAAACGGAGGTGTGAAACTTTTCATACAAGTTCTATGGGTAGGGACACCTAAACGGATAGGACGAGCTGGGCGTCTTGAGCGACGCCGTAAGCTCTGCACCTCTCAGCAACTTCGAGGCCAAGCTCCTTCATCCGTTCGGCTCCATGGCCTGGAATAGGCCGTTTGCCCATCTGCTCTTTGGCAGCTTTGCGGCAGTGTTGACGCCAGAACTTTTCTTTGCGTTTCTGGCGCTTCTTCTCGAGCCCTTCGACAATGTCGATTGGGCCACGAGTGTGTAGCTCACGGGTACGTGAGTGTTCATGCTCTGGGGACTCAGAGAATGGTGGAATACCTTGCCATCGGTGATCTTTGTCTAGACCGGCGAAGAAAGGGTTGGGGACACGGGGAAGTGACTTGGTACGGACGAGAGGCCGGCGCTGGACCAGGTGGCTGATGTTGACACCTCCGGCAGACTCAACGATGGGCATATCCTCGGTGAGTTCCCATGTAGCTGGGGTGGGCGACTTCGCTCTCATAGGTGGGGCCGGGGACTTGAGACGCTTCGGAGAGATGCGGCCAGCGCGAGGGGGTGGCGGGGACATCAGACGTCTGGGAGAGCGGAGGGGTGATTGCTTGCGGGCCTCGCCCTCTGGCCGTCCTCGGGTAATTTCCTCGCGGTCTCCTTTGGAGGATAAGCTGGAGAGCTCTTCCTCGGGTTCGAGGTCTTCATTGTCTTCCGGATCGCTTGTGGGGAAGCTGGGGTCGATATCCTGCGGGATGATAATTTGTTTGAGACGGCGCCGTTCTTCGAGGCAAGATTTGTAGGCAAGTTCGAGGGGACGATCCTCATCGAGAGTTCCACAGACAAAGTCGGTACTATCAGGAAGGTTCGGGGTCCTCGGACGAATCCTAATGTTCTTGGAGCCCTTCGAAGTGCGACGGCCACCGATCCTTTGTACAGGGGCTGGAAGCCAGTTCAAGTGATCGTCCGTCATGGAGTCGAAAGATGTGTTGGAGGCCCGGCGTTCCATGGTTGAGGGACGAGCATCGATGGGTGAACTGGTTGGTTTTGGGACACGGTGTGATGATCCCCAAAACTCGATATCCGAGCCATCATCGTCGCTCTCGTCCGACTCCGCGAAGCCAGCCTCGTTGTCCGATTCATTGCCGTCGTCTGAAGAGAAGTCGTGCACAGTCTCGTCGTCGTCCGGAAGGTCTTCCATATCCTCTTCTTCATCCAAAGCCTCTTCTTCCGCCTGTTCGCCGAGCCGTCGGATGGCCATTTCTTTCTTCATGCAGTCGTCCAAAGTGATCTTTTGTGTATAGTCGGCCTCCCTGTTCACCCATTCATCATCTTCCTCCGTAGAGCTAGCAAACTCGTGGAACCGGGTGGCTTCGGATTCCTCGAACTTGCCCAGTCCACTGGTGGGGATACCCTTGCGCTCTGTAGACGCAGAGACAGCCTCCTTAGAAAGCTCTTTGGGGGTTTCTTTTAATTTGGGAGAGGCTCTGCGAGCAAGAGGTGCAGGGGAACCGCGGTATCGCGGCCGGAGGGAGGGCTTGCGCGCCGGGGATCGCTCTCTCTGGGAAACAGTCTCCCGTCCAGGGCACGCGAAAGTAAGTGTAGTTCTGCGCTTGAGGACTTGAATCGAGACGTCTTCCGTGGGAAGCTCGTTCGGTGCTTGGGCTTTGGGTGGGAGTTCTTGTGACCCAGAGGGTGAGACGGGAGATCCCAGCTCATTCTTCTCATCAGTCTTACGACCACAAGCGAAGCTAATGCATCGTTTGCGGCCAAGGTTGGCCTCGACGGAAGTTTCACTGGCATCAACGACGTTCACTTTGGGAGTCAAATTCTTCTTTCCAATCAAAGCAGCATTTTTCATCATCTGTGGTAAAGGTGGGCTGGGAGTGTTAGAGAAAGATGGACTCGTGAGGTCGCCGTCGCTGGTCAACTCGGCTGTTGAGACGCCACTGAGGTTGCTGTGATAGGATCGGTACATGTAGGAGTCGTAGTGGGAGGTGCGAGGATCGGTTGGGGACATCTCCGGGCTGCTCTTCAATGCGCGCGTGAGCAGTGATTCTTTGCGGTTCGTTGGCCGAGAAAGCACGATCTGATCGGAGTTCATCGAAGTAGCGTGCATAACGTGTTCAGGGGGTTCGTCGACGTCCTCGGCCAAGTCGGCCTCGCCGTGGACCGGCTTGCTGGACGAGTTGGGCGAGATGAGCATCTTCAATAGGTTGTGAAAAGAGAAGGTTCTTTCTCTGTCGCGAGACTGTGCCATGGTTTCGGAAGGTCAAAAAGAAAAAGTGTTCACGGTATAGTTCTCAGGTAGAGCAAGGAGGATGTGGGTGAGGCGAGTGGCGTAGGATCGAGTTGAAGGCGAGGTGAGGATGTTGCTTGAAAGATATACTGAGGTCTTTCATGCAACAAATGCTGTCCTTGATAATAATCGATCAATGTTAAATCGATCGACCTTGAGGGCAGAACAAGATGTCCCGAGCGAGGACTAGTGTCATGATATAAACCGCATGACTAGGGGGTTTCGAGACGAAGGAGGGTATTCGCCAAGATCGATAATTGTCCCTAAGAATGGCCAACTCAATGCTGAGGGAGACTAGATCTGATTCTCGAATACCTCCAGGATTTGAAGGTCCGTGCTTTCGGAGGGATCTCGATCAAGAAGAAAAAGCAAAGTCAGGAATGTCGAGAATGGCAAGAAATGGAATGGAGTGGAGATTATAAAGAGTAAAGAGGAATAAAAAAGAAGGGGAAGTTCGGGGAAAGGTCGACAATAAAAACAGAATAAGAAGATCTCGCATAGAAAAGGTGCAGGGGTCTCTCCGATGTCCTGGGGGGGAAGAGAGAGTGTGGGAGTGACGATACGGCAACCCGGCACGGCCGCTTTGGGACTAGCGGCGTTTCCCTTTTGAAATTTTATTTCTTTCTTTTCCCACGTTTTTTATTTTTTCAAATTTTCAATTTCCGCGGTTTTTGTGTAATTTTGGCTTGGTCTAGCCGGTTTGGGATTTATTCTTTTCTTTTTCTTCTCTTTCCCCCCATTGACCCCCCCAGTGACCCCCCATTTTCCCAAATTGCCTTGGTTAGAATGTCCGGAGTAGGGCTGGAGACTCCAGGGGCCGTAGCACTTTCTGACTAAGAAAAGCTGGAAATGTGTCCTGCGACTAGACATTGGTTCCTGCGCTACTTGTACCGTACCATGGATTGTATTTCTATAGATATTCCGTGTCTTTATTTCGGATTCTTATTTTATTTCGTTTCTATTTCTATTTCTATGTCTATTTCTATTTCTATTTCTTTATCTCGATTTCATATATATCTACAAATAAATACATCAACGGTTTCACCTTCAAGATCGAGGTCAATTGATTCAAGTGGACCACGATGACCATTGTCTGTTCAGCGCTGGCTATGAGGGATTTTGTGCTGAGACTAAACCCGTTTCAGGCTCTTCCTTGGAAACTCCCCAAGCTGCGACCTCTAAGATTATTACTTGCCGTGGCCGTCCGAATCCACTTGCCAACACAATCAAATCCTGGTACCGAGTACTGAAGAAGAAAAAAATCGCCTTGATATCTTCACCGTATATTGTAGTGCTATGTTGTACATCGGAGACCCTCGGTAATTTTTCCATTGCGTATGCGTATGGTCATCTTCCACTTACAGAGGCCATTCTCATAGTGCAACCCGGTATGAAAAAGAAATATTTCCATCCACTCGCAGATTGTGCCTGAACGCTAAGCCGTCAACCTTGGCCGCATTTGCCCTAGAGCTAACAGGTTGAATTCTCTTACTCGACCGAAACTCGTAATAAGGAAATGATAGCTGAAAGTATAAACGCGCTGCACACGCTTGTCTACATGCTCTTGGCGGGTTTCGCTGAGTTCTCGAGTCATATATCTGAATGCTTCATGTTGATTTCTTAATGCGGATGACTCCTTCATCTGACGTAGCATCCGCGGGTGACATGGAATATTAGTCATTTACTCTTCCTCCATCCTCATTCCTTCCTTGTAGCCTCACACCACTTCAATCCTCCGATGACCTAACTCCGGAGCTTCGCGGATAGAGGAGGCTTGGGAAATTGGATGTTGCATATCGTACAATATACAACATACTACTCCGTATATACCTTACAGGTTGTGCACATAGGTATCCATATGTACTCCGTATACGGAGTACATATGGATACTACTAGTACACACAGAGTCGTATCCACTGGACTCCTAACTGTACCTCAAAAGAAACTCTTGGCTCTGCTTCCTCCCGGTAGATCAGTCTTGGTATACATGCTGTACATCCAGTAATTTGTAGATAGAATTGATTATTCCCATTGGCTCTCATTCCAGTGGCAAGTCCCAAGGCAGTCCTATTTTCTAGGGATGTCCACTCAGCCCTTCGCCAGCACGGCCTCGTTCGACTTCGTCATTCCGAGGCAAAGCGATTAGGATCATCTAGTTGGGCATACAATCGATCTACAATACATCTCGCGGAGTACAATGTTGTTTTCGGCAGCTTTGTTTATCGTCATCCATCTCCACACAAATCACCGAGACCAGAAAGGAAAATCCCTCTCCATGCCCGATGACAGACATGCACGAGCAACCTGCATTATGTTGTAAAGGCTTACGAAGACTCTTACATTAACAAAGAACAGCGGTCAGCCGCGATCAAGATCTGCCCTAGATCGGCTGACCGGGCAAGATCTTCCCTGCGCAAACCGCAATCGCAAACCAGTCTCCAAAGTATATCGCATAACTCGGACAATAAAAAAACTCCCGCCGAAAGAGAAGAAAATCTTGCAAACTCCACCAGTCACCAAAAAGATCACCGATGCTGACATTCACACTGGTTCCCGGAGGTATGCATACTGCAGCCACAACCCCCCATTCAACCTGTAGGGTTATGAACCTCTGTTTAGATCGCGACAAGCTTCTCGAATGGGAGGAGATCCCCCCACAGTCCATCTGTTCGAACAGGCATACCCCTGTAAATGCAATCCAAGCTCACTGCATTGCATATCCTCGAGCCGGGTGACCGTGGGAAATGAGTTGAGTTTGGAATCGAATTATGGAAGAAGCTTGTTAGCAAGGCAACGGCTTTGCGACAGGGATTGGCCTGGTTCGAAGCTATTGAGTTCATCTAGCAGTTTTCCCTATATTAGGTTTTTATTCTTTACTCCTTCTTCCTGCTAGTGTACTTTTTTTTACGTACACAGGACAAGGACACAAGGACGATTGTCTATGTACAGCCGAGCGATCTTCCTCAAAGAACGATTCACTGTATTTTTAGTATTTTTCCCTCTTCTTCCCAATACGGAGAAGGCAGCCGGGGCGCAAAACACCGTTTCGAAAATATACATCGTATTCGAAATTATCCAAGGATACAAGCCGCTTCCTACCTCCTCCGTTTACAGGACAAAAGTTCCCGCACTGACGGCAATATCGCAGACGGGAATATAAAATTTCTTGGCCACCCCCATCAGTCCTTGGACTTGGACTTGGGTTCCCGCAAAAACGGGAATGGGAAATTAAAATGAGATCTAATCCTGAGCGGCATTGCGGATATTGTGGAATGGACCAAGAAAGACCCCTCTCTCCCGATCCCTCGGAGACGTTCTCCCAAGTGGAGTAGGGGAATATTTGTGGGACGGGATGTTCTATACGATGAGAATATGGTTTGATGTCAATGGCTACTAGTAGTAGCGCTGTGTTCGTGGCACGATGGGATCGCAGTGGCAATTTCTCCGGGCAAAATTATCGTGGCGGCCATTCAATTGACGAGTCGCAATCTGACACGCTCTTTATTACTTACCCCAAGTCTTGGGTGTAAGTAAACGAAGGAATAGTACGTGTGCCCAGCGCAATAAGGTGTGAACTGTGCAGGTGGGGATACGGACTCCGGACAAAGGATGGCACGAGCGGGATCTTTATTTGACGCTTAGAACGTATCCTCCTCTTAGAACCCCAAAGTGAAGCGCAAGTGTATCATAATAGAATACCAGAATGGGTTGACCGGGAACACAACCGGGGAAGTGGAGTTGTTGAGAAGTAAAGAGATTGGATAGCTGCAAGCTGCAATGCATGCGCGATAGGCGGGACGGGTAAATGGGTTGGAATTAATCCGAGCATTTGGTTAGTACGGAATACAGCTGTGTATGAGGCATTTTCATATTCCTCCACCTTTTGAACTACTGCACTGCGCCAGATGCAGTTGCGTACTAAAGCCCTGTTGGCGTTCTGCGAATTGACTTTGGATATTCCTGTGAATCCTGTCTCAGACATATCCATGTTCTTCCAATTGACTTCAATCACTATCCCAATAGGCTATTCGCCTTTCGTTCTACCATACCGGAATGTCACTGCGATCTTGGCAGATGGGCATTTTTCCCGAGGACAAAGATATTGCCCGACATGTTTCACTCGCGCAAAGAGCCATACACCACTAATAAACTAATCGTTGGTCTGTGCAGGATGTCTCAATACCCCAGATCTTCGCCACATCAAAGAATCAACTGCCGAGTCGGACTCGGATGGCCAATGCCAATGCCAAGTCCACCCCGTGCCTCATACCGCGAACACCGTTCCATTGAGCAGATCTCCCCCGAACGTCACAGCCTGAACATCAACCTCATGACCTCCCCGCCAAGATAGACCTGAGGGTTCACAAAGTCATGCTCGGCAAGACAGGTGGAACGGGCAGATCACTGATCCACCCAGCAGTGTACAGTGCAAGGAGATGGTCAGTCGCTCTAGGCCGCACCGGAGGAATGCTTGGCGACGGCGCGTGGTGAAGCAATCTGCCAAGATCTAGGCATTGGATCTTCAGAATGCGCCCGGTACGACGTGAGCTGTGGTATGGAGCCGTGCTGAAGAACAATGGGTATTTCCGGGGCGACAATACGGGGTAGAAAGAGCAAGGGAGGAGAGGGAAGATAATTATGCCGAGTCTCCATAAAGGGGGTTCAGGTTGAATGATTCTATTTCAATACATGATGCACCCCCTTTCTTGAAGAGATCTTGGCATTGAAACCCCTTGGATAACCATCTGCTCCGTGATAGGATTCCCTCGCTGCCAAGCACTGTGCTACATATAGCGAATTCTCAAAAAAGGACTCGTTGACGCTTGGTCTCGGTAGTGCGGCTATTGAATGCAATGTATGGGGAATGGCCTCGCCAAGGGCGATCATGGTGATCATGCCGACACATGAGCGTGCATGAATACAGTGTCTTGGCACCGTCTTGATTATTTACGTGCTATTGTTTGTGCCAAGCGGTCGCGCGGTCGCACCGAGTGACAATAATGCGTTGAGTTAGGGGGTTGCAGTGGCAGTGCTGTGCTATTTTCTCTCGGGATCGACGGGCTACAGGCTTGGCCGTTTGACTCGTTCTGGTTCGATTGAGATTCGCAGCTTGAGCGTCGGAAGCCTATCTATGGACTGCCTATTACCTGACTATTGAGGTGTCTAGTACGGAGTATGCTGGCATAGATTTTCCCATGTACAATGAACATGGTACCTATATATAGTTAGATGTAAGGAGCACGATGTTATATGTACACTTCACCGTTGAGAATAGGATACGATCGACACTGGTGTTCCTTCACCTCTTCTATTACGAAGTATATGTTGTAGACATACATACGAAGTATCCAAAAACCTGCGTGGATAAATATAGCAACCTCTCATAGCACCGACGCCACCTTGCCAATATCGCGGCTCTTGTCATGGCTATAAGCCTTCATCCCTGCGAAGCCACGTCAGATGCGCCCGAACTCTTCAAACTCCTAGGCACCAGAATACTGACCCCCGACATTTCTGACATTTCAATTCCGACGTACAATGAATGTATCGCCACTGTTCAACGCAAATCTTCTGGAAGCCCCCGCCCATGGACCTCTAGAGACTAGAACGTGGTTGGCTCTCACGTTTGATCATCGGGTGCGAAATCGACTTGCCAATGACCGTTTCAACTGGGAGGTACATGGGAATCCCGTGTTCCAAAACACGGCATCGGACACCGGAGAATTGATCCTTGAGCAAGTCCACAGACCGCAGAACAGAGAGACGAATTTTGAACGGTCGCATCTAGGTACTTTCTAGCCCCTAAGATGACCATCTGACAGCCCCCGGTATCATGTCTACAGCTAAATGCGCATGACACGGCGATGATTATTGGTACTTTTCTATATCTCCCTATGATATACTCCGCAGGCGGCATGATATTATTTTCAATAGGGCGCCGAGCTTGACAGGCTGAAACACGTTTCGGGTATCGCCCAGCGAAGCAGCAACATCGAATTCAGAACCAGAACCAAACCAACAGCATTATCCAATATACCGCGTACAGAGTACCGAGTACAAGCAGTGTACATGTACATTGTATAATTGATTACAAAAGAAACAGGTGCCAATTCGAGCAGTTTCAACCGTTGTCCATCGCAATAACCCCAACCACAAAGCATCCAACCACGGAAGGATCCATCGATGATCACCGAAAGAGGGAGAAGTGCGCGCTATCAGCGGGAGTTGTTGCGAGCGACAACAGCCCGACCTACGTAATCGCGCAAGAACCTACAATATTACCGATCCCTCATTCGCTCGATCGCCAGCCAATCCCCGGCCGATATGACGCCGTTTTGATCTAGGGCGCTTTGAAGGCGATTCGAGCGGGTTCGATAATACATGTTGCCGGATTAACCGGTCTGTGGATCTGCCAATGATTTGATATCATATCAGCGATGCGCTGTGATGTACCATGGGTTTGAAAATGGGGGCTTGAGCTTCTAACCTACTTCCAACGTACAATATACGTTTCAGATGGGTCATTTGACCTTCTGAACTGGTGACATCACGGATGGAGAAGGGCATGGCACGATGGCTGAACGCGTGGCTGGTTACTATGGTAGGGTGGCTTTTATCGTGGCGTACACTAGCGATGCGGTACTTTCCGAGATGGTTCTCCATCTCTACTGTACGTCAGTGCTTGCCCTATACGATGGACGACGTTGGGCTTCTAGGATACAACATAACGATCATAGATGGCCGTGCGATGAGATTGTACATGTTCATTAGTAAGATAATGTGGGTTTCATTTATTGTTGATCTTCGGAGATCTATATTGAGGCAGCTATGAGATATCTCATCAATGGAATTATAAGACATGATGGTGACGCTCTTGATGTTCAATATCTGATTAATATGTCTAGACTGCTTTCTTCTGATTCAGTATCCTAGCATATAGTAAATTTCTCTAGCACCATTCGAGTCATTATCCATATGTCAAACCTGCTCTGTCGATTTGATACTACACAACACGAGTCACCGGTTTCCTTCGACCTCCGGATAATTGGATTCCATGTCTGAATGGAATTTCTGTTTGAAATGTTAATTTGCATCAGTACCATACAGAAATATCTTGTCTTGCTTTTGCCGCTGTCGCTTCTTGTATCCCAGCCAGCAGTATTTCACCGTCCATTTACCAGTATACGGCACAAAATAACATATTAAGACACTTTCACAGAAGTTAGGGCATACAAAGAGATGAGTCGGGTGGAATTCAGCGGATATTTTTTGGTAGTTCGTGACTTCTATGACTCCTACCTAAGGCGGAAAGTGGACCTTCTTCGATCATCGCCGAGCCTCAGACTCCGTTGGATATTCCATCACAAGATTTAATGTATATATACTGACAAAATGATTCAGTAGAAACCTGTCGGGTAATTTGGATAGATTGAATAGAGAAAATGGCGGCTGAAAGATAATCCCGCCACATCCAACTTCCAAGCTTATCCTCTGATGCCTATTCTTCCCCTCAATACGAGCTGAAATTTCTTACTTTCTTCTATCTCTAACAACTTTCAATATTTCTAAGCAATGGAATCTAACCCAACATCCTCTCGCTCATTTGCCGCTTCTTATGTATCCAACTCCCGCTTCCATCGCTCCTTCACCATCGAACCAACTCCTGCTCATGGCCCTCTCAATGTGACTTACGGTGATTACGGCCGCGAGCCCGATGCAAACGGAACCACTCCGACACTTCTCTTTATACCGGGCATGTTTTCATCGCGGTACATCGGTATTTGTCTACACGCGATTGCCGATAAATGCGGCGTCCGCGTTTTGGTTGTTGATCGGTAGGTGTACCAGCCCTTTTATATAACATGAACTAAGGTCAACTTGTATATAGTCCCGGAATGGGGAATTCCACTGACGTGCCGCTCGCGCAGCGAATGTCAACCTGGATTGAGACCGTCCCACGGCTTTTGGCCCATCTAGACATCCAGCATGTTTCGTTGGCGTCGCACAGTGCTGGCACTATGTATCTGTTCAACACCCTGTATCACTGTCGGGATATCCTATATCCCGAGAAACCGATGGCTACCGTTCTAGGTATGTTAAATTTCCTGCAGATAATTCTGTCCTTTTTGTATATATTGTTCATATTGGACGGCTATATTCCAACTTCAAAGGCCGAGATCTAACCACATGACAGCGCCATTTGTTGACCCCGCCAAATCTGGCATGACATCCTTGAAAATAGCCCAATATATCCCCGCCCCAGTCTTCAAGCTCTGGCATCATATCCCACGTCTCTTTCTCGCCAATGATGCGTCTGCAACAGCAACGAGTGGAGAAATGATTGCCAAATTCTCTGCCTCCTTTCCCTCAAAGAGCGGTGATGACCAGGCAAAGAACAGTCTGTACATTGCGCAGAACTATGGACTAGACATAGACCAGCAGAAGGAGATAGACTCTTTGATGATGCAGGGTATGTTCAAAGAGGACACGGTTGGCGCTAACAGTGAGGCGCTACAATGTCTACGGAAGGAGCCCAACACGTGGGACAAATGTGAAGACTATGAGGTCTTTGTGCGTGAGTTGGTAGAGCTCGAAAGAGGACGGGAGGGGCCGCCACTGAAAGTCCAGGCATTGTTTGCTGAGTCCGACAGCATGAGCGGCAAGAAGGGTCAAGCCTATTTTGAGAGATGCTGGCATCAGATGAATGATGGGGACTCAGAGGGTGCAATTGAATTTGATTCGAGGGTGGTTTCTGGCACTGACCATGATAGCTTGGTACCGTCTGCGGAAGTGTGGGAGAGCATCTTCAAGAAAATGCAACGAGCGGAAGACAATATCTAAATATGGTTCTTGATATCATTAGCTCTACCTGGGCTGCCGTACGTTCAGGTATACATACATACATCGGGGGCTAACGCTCCAATCATTCATTATGGAGCTCATGCAAAGGCTTCAGATTGAAGCTGATTGTCTGTATCGGCTGCTCACGCAACCTCTGTCCATAACGACGTAAAATTTGAAGAATCTACGACCCAATGTGATATCTAGACATTATATATAGGATGTACGTGTTTCCAGATGTTCTTCTTATATATCTTTCCACTCGTATACATAGACAAAAACAAAAACGTAAACCGGACAGATGATTTTTCTATGTACAACAAGGGACAACTCGTCACGAGCTGCCGAAGGCTATCGACAATCCTGCGCTGATAGAATATTTAGATATCTAGAAAAGCGAGGAAGATACACCAAGACGAAGGCTGTCCAGAAATAGGGCCATGTGCAGAAAAAGTTACAGGGACTCGAACCTGCTATGTCTTAGGAGAGCCCGAGCGGTATGATTCGGCTGATCGCAATGACTCCAGAGAAAGGAAGAAGAGGCGGAAGATCTCATTTCCATTGTCCAGCATCTTCCGTTCCCTGGGCGACCCGTTTCGCCCCGTTCTCAAGACCTGAACTTGCACTACCGAGCGCATTCCCAACCGGCTCGCCAGCACTCCCCGTCGCGCTGTTGATAGTATCTCCGAGACCTCGCCCGGCAGTTCCTGTCACTCCACCCACTGTGCGGGTGATACCACCGACTGTGTTTCCAAGTGTGGAGGTGACAAATTTGGCAGCTCCAGTGGCGCCTTTGTCTTGGTTGGATTCGATCGGCATGATGATGTGATTGATTTATGGTAGATTTGAGCGTGCTTGCAGAAATTCTGGAATTTCGGAATGGATGTAAGAGGATAACAATTATAGAATTATAGATTGTAGTAATATGGATCGAAAGAAACAGGTGGCAGAAGGTTGTTATATTAAGCGCGCACGCTATGACATCATTGGGTGGCAGGGGTGGCAGTATAGGTTTATGACTTGTAAGAATATCAGGGAATGAGAGGGAAATGTGGCGAGGTTTTTCCCAAGTGTATGCGCTCCTGCCCTCGAAATCATACATTATCTTATCCACATGGCAGGTACACTCCAACATGTATATCAACAAGAACACGCATATGCGACCTAGGAGAATGACTTAGGAGCAGCGTCAGCTCCATCGTCTTAAAGCCATGGCTGGTCTTTCAGTGATTCCTATCTTGAGCTTAGAGTCCGAAATCCATCAATAATATCAGTCTCGCGGCCTGGCAAGTGTGCGGACTGGCTCAGCATTCTAAACAAATGAGAGCTCATTTATCTTTTCAAGTGTGTGAATACCGACCTTCCAAATGGTTGCTTTCGAATTGTCCTGGACAGATTGATCACATCATCAATTAGTTGCTCGGCGAGCTCAGCGATAGCCTTGGTCTTTTAGGCCTCTTGAGGTCTATCGCTTTTAGATGCAGGTTCTTGATCCTGATGCACTAGACAGAAGACGGACAGCAAACCAATCTCCAAGGTGACAGCGATTCGACCAACCGAAATAGAGGACATAGAATTAGCTCAACTTGAGCTTAAAGGGTAAAACAACGGATGTTCTTAGAGGTTAAGAGGTTAAGAGTACTATATATGACTGCCTCTGTTGGCCGAAGAGAGGGATCTCACGCATACACAGAAATGGCGAGTAGGATAGTCAGACAACTGCTTCTGATGACTAAATGGAAATGTAATTAACTAGTTCAATCGATGTGTTTCGAGATGTTCGATGATCAAAAACAACAAAATCGGGAACAAAACGCCCTGCCTGTCAAAACGCGGTAGGGGGGGGGGGGGGGGGTGGAGAAGAAAAAAAAAAAAAAAAAAATTTTTAAAAAAAAAAAAAAAAAAAAAAAAAAAAAAAAAAAAGCCCC
>NW_024067580.1:29716-157565 GCF_015533775.1 Penicillium roqueforti
GCCCCCTCCCCCCCCCTCCGCCCCCCCCCCCCCCCCCCCCCCCCCCCCCCCACCCCCCCCTCCACCCCCCCACCCCCCCCCCCCCCCCCCCCCCCCCCCCCCCCCCCCCCCCCCAATAATTTCAGAAATAAGACAAAGGAATTGTGAAAAATGTGAAAGAAAAGGCAAAAAGAGAAAACAAGGCCCCTTCAGAGGCGCCGAATGCCTCGGCGGCCAGAATTATGTTGGCTCTGGCGAACAGACGATCTCTGACTAGCACGTTTGCGTCGAGGTGTTTGTTCGGTCCGCTCCATCAGCTTCACCTGCTCTGTCTGCTCTCGCAGCCTGCAGGCTTTGACATCACGCCACCATCGAGTAATCACCTCATATGCCAACTCCATCCTGACTGTGGCGATAGCACACGCGCGCTTATTTCGTCGTTCTATAAATGAGCGCCATTCCCGTTGAATAACGATGGCGGAGAAGACATGCTTCAAAGGCAGAGGCCGGGGATTTTCAGTAGGCGGCGAATGTTCTATTTTTTTGGGAACTCTGACGGCATTCCCTCGAGTTTCACTCATATTCACTCGCTTCATTGGCTCTATTTGCGCTTCATTGGGCTTGGTTGTTATGCGTGTTCTGAGAGTGGCATTTTGCACAGCTGGACGGGCCATTTTGATCACCGTTGAATGATTTTCTGATTTGCTTTTTTTCTTGGTGATGGCGGAAAATCCAGGAGGGATATTTTCTTTGCCGCCACCTGTTCCAGGTTTATCAAAGGTTGTCGCCCCTGCCTGGAAAACCTTCAAGTTTTGCTGGAGCGGAGCTCTCCGAGTAGATCCTGTCAACGGCTTTTGTGGCTGGCGTCTAGTGTGTTGTGACTTGAAGGTTTTGATCCCAGCATCCCCTGAGATATGTGGAATTGTGTCTTTGGTTTGCCGCTTGGGTGAGCTGTAAAGATCCATGAAGACGGTGGGAGTGATAGAGTCATCAGACGGAATGTATATTGTATCCCACTGTCTCGAAGACTCGTGTCTCGACAGGCTGTGAGTTCGACCTTCGTTAAGAAAACCTGACCCGACATCGAGGCTTTCTAACAAGAAGTAAAGTTTCATACTGAGTTAAGAGTTGAGTCAATTCCTGTGAAAGTGAGGAGTGTGTCGGGATTGTTGTGCAGAGAAGCGGTCAGGTTAATCAAGGGATAGATTCCAACGCGGGGAAGATGCGGGGTGAGACTTGATGTTATCAACAAGTTTGAGCAACTGTACAGTGAGGTATGGAATCAATAACACAGATCGAGGATAGCCTGTCTCCAGGGCTGGAACAGTCAATTACTATGAGACCATGTTGACCTGTGGACGGGTTGTCCAGGGCAACACGTGGGGGTCAACACGTGACATCATCAAACCGAAGGATACTAGGAGTACGGATACGGAGTACACACTTCCCCTTGCTGTACGTTCTTACGAATGCAGATCGTTCAATTCGGATATGACTCTAGTCCGATATATGTACTTCTTATCACTTCGCCGAAGAGGATCTAATTTCATGGCGACGCCCAAATCAGCCTTGGTTGCATGATGTCAGACTGGGATATGGCTCCTCTACAACATAGGCCCTAACCAAGAACTGATGTTTTTGTTACGGCCTAGTGACACGCCATTAACCGGCCATGCGGGATATCCGGGAACCTGGCTTCGTCTCCTAAGTCCTGCATCCCTTTCGGGAGTTAGCGGTTTCCTGCAGGCGGGCCGATATAGTCTAGAGCGCCGTCATCGACCGAGTGATCTCCGATCATTCTTCCGAGGATACTGCCCATTGCGCCACTCTTCACGGTATGAAGGCATTGGGGTCAAGATCGACATTTAACTCGAGATCTAGATCGTCTATTGATGCATCTGTGAATGCCTAGATGGATGAATTTGAACATATCGGGATTCTGGTCACATGCATTGGTCTAATCTACTCCAATTTAGCAATGGACAAGGCCATTTTACAGCATAAACCACTTCTTCTCTTGTCCTGCGACCGCAAGTCCAACCTTCCCCTCATCAGCTAGTTTTGATAGAACCTGCGATATAAAAGGCCCCGCCATTGCCTCCATCTCGGGTCCGTAGAGACTTGCGATGATGTCCCGCGTCGTCAGCGATGCCCTTGTCTTTGTGTTGGCCCCGATAAAAGCCGATAAAACCTTTTTTTCTCGCATTTCCCAATGTCTGCTCCAGACTATGAGTTTGGCTGGCAGGTCGTCAATCACGGCACCATGCCCGGGGTATCCAACTGTTATCTCTTCATTGCGCACACCTTGGGTCATAACTTGCAAACTCTTCATATATGGTCCTAGATCTTCCACAACAACACTGCCTCCATGCCCAAGCACATTATCACCTGTGAACATTGCGCCGCTTTCCTCCAAGATAAAGCACATGTGGTCTTGACTGTGTCCGGGCGTGAACAAGGCTCGCAGTGTAGTTCCTTGCGCAGTAAAAGTCTGTCCATCGCGAATCGAATGTTGGCCCCGGTCCGGATGGGCCTTGTGGACCGCCGCGACCAGATGTGGATACTGAGCCAGTAGCGCCGGGAGACCACCGGTATGATCGGTATGCCAGTGGGTCAGCAGTACCTGGGAGATGCTCAACTGATGTTGGTCAAGATAGTTGACAAGAGTGGTGAGCCAGATCGGACATCCCTGTCGACATGACACTCGTGTTTAGTCTCCAGGTACTAAACTGGGAGGGTCAAAATCACTCACCTGTCCTGTATCTATCAAAATCCGTTTCTGGCCACTGCCGACTAGATACGTATTGGTTCCTTGTAGTTGCATGTTGCCTGGATTTCCGCCGAGTATTCGAACCACCTCTGTGCTGAGTTTTGCGACAGCTGGGAGATATGGCAGTCCAGCGTTTCGGGCAGATAGATATTCCTGCCACCCTGGCTGCGTCCATACTTTCGGAGGGGACATGTTTCTTGTTGATCGACTCTGGATGTCCAGGTAGATACCTAGGCTTTGCGATTTGAGTAAGTAGTGTTGGAATTGAAAGGTGGGGTCCATTCGTCATGCATGGCTGCCTGATATACCAGGTTTTTATCCCCAGGCTAGGACTACCCGAGTCTCTAAATATTCAAGCTGGATATGTATGTATGGCTTCAATGAAAATCTGACTTTTACGATCCGACAAGACTTTCTAGTCGATAATCATCACAGTACCGATCCATCGCCTCCACCTTCCATGTATCCCAGTTCAAGATGCTAAGTAAGACCTGACATATTGCAACTGGAAAATTGAAAATCAAATTTATTCGTATTGCGAGGGCGGGCAAAAGAGTCAGTTCGGCAAGTATGCGGATAGTCAGCCTCCTTGCTAGAGATTTGCAATTGCTAATATCTCTCGCGAGTTTGGTTCTACATATTACCGAGCAATTGCGCTTGAATTAGGAGGAGCATGATCGTCGTTCTAGAAGCATCAGGGATGGTGATCTATTCCCAAAATGGATATATACAGCTGGCGGATTATAATCGATGACTCATCATTGTGTGCATAACTCACTAGTTACATGTCTAGAAGGCTCGCTTGCATGCAGCATACGGCTCGACAGATGGACATCGTACGAACCTTGTTGGTCCATTGATCAGATTGGCTGGAAACTAGCCATATAAGTCCACATGTATATCGTACTTTTATGTAACCTCTAATCTCCTTTAAATTACCTCGACACCCTTACTTATAAAATCATCGTCGCCAGGAACAAGTAAGTGGGTCAAGTCTAAATTAGACTCTCGTGACCGGGAGACCTCCTTTCCCCGGATGTGCCTCAACGTGGCCCTAGGCATTTTCAACCTTTAACATTTACATTCTTTTGTGCTCGGTACTTTTCTCTTTGCCCGGCGCCTGTCGTTTTGCGACATGGATCTCTTGTGAGCGCCTGTCTTATCACCTGTTTTGTGTCACCACTCGCCCACCTCCTCCGCTGCCCTGCCACCGCGGCATGATCCCGCAACATGGAATCAATCGTGTATGAGAACTCGCCTTTGGCCGACTATTTGGAAGGTTCGCTACGTCCGTGACACGCGAGGAATATAGGTCCACTGACAGCCGTGCTAGGGGAGGGTGGAAACGAAGAAAGTTGGCCCGTGGAGGAGAATCAGAGCGACGATGATCATACCCGTTCCTCCGACTTCGCCCCTCGAGGGGCTTCCAAATTTCAGGATCGCGTTAGAAACAAGCTACCGAAGCCTCTCAATCTACGAGGCACACCGCAGGGGGAACTCATCGGGAAACTATATGGCTCTTGCTCAGTACGCGACCCTCCACGATTGAACAGGTTCATACTAACACTTCTTCTCGCTAGTCCGCCCTGAACGTCCGACTACCACGAAGCGATAATAAACGATTTTTGGAACAATTTGGCTACGTCATTGTCGCATCGCAACTGTTGAACGAACACAGCGCTCCTTCCTACACTTCTGCTGCAGATGTCTTATCTGCAAAACAACCTTCGGATCTTCCGTCGCTATCTACAACTTTTGGGGTTCAAGGCGCCATTGTCACAGCTGCCACATCATTTTCTATCGCTTGGTTGCTACATTGGAGCCGTTCGAGGACTGGGTCGGGATTCAGTCTCAAGAAAGTTGGAGTGCTATTGATACTTGTGCCCGCTGTCGGTGTCTTTTTCTATGCTTTCGCAAAACGGCAATGGTTGAAATATCTCCGGCACCAGGCTGTTGAGGCAGCTGGCGCTTTCATTGGAAACGCCCAGGGGTTTGATTCTGCTGCGTCGGCTTCTGTGGTTTTTATCCAGGAGGTTGAGCTTGTGTCAAGAGGCTATCGGATGTGAGAACGTGATTCTTTTTGTCCAAGATAAGAACAGGCTAACGAATTATCACAGAAGCACTCCTCTACCGCCCATCAGTCGGCTGGAAGATCTAGTACAAACGCGACGATGCTTGAGATTGCGCCGAGCGGTTTCCGAATGCTTCTACTCCATGCTCGAGCGATATATTCAATCCCAAAACACCTTACGCCCACTTACCGATGAGGGCGATCTTGCGAAGTATTACGACATTTATGACATTGGACTGGAAGAACTCGAAGCGGTTGAGGCGTCCCTGTCGCAGCGAACTAACGAAGACCAGTATTCATTGCGCTCTCTAAGGGATCTATTTGGAAAACTGTACAGTGTGAGAAAAAGCGTTCTGTGCTGCTTGCTAGCCCTTAGCGCCGATGGGGGTGGCTCCGATATTACACGGTGGAGTTCAGCTGTCGAGGAAATGCGTGAGCTAGCTGCGGCCACCGGCAACAGCATGCTGAAAATGACAGCAATCTTAAATGAGGAGGACCGTAAGTATTAATCTGTGTTGTATGACACGGACGCCAGCTAATATTCGCAGGTGATATCATTCCTCCATCTCCATTACCTTCCGCCTCACCAAGCAAGGATCACCTGCGTGCTCAATTTCGACGGCTCACCTCTTTGTCACAAGGGGTCCGTGCCTTGCATGCTAAAATGCACATTGCCAGCGAGGAGTCACATGCCAATCTAGAACGCGCAGATCCTGAGTTCGAAGCAACCCTCCTCTCACAATATGATTCGGTTGGAAATGATCTTAGGGCTCTTCTTCACGAATGGGAAACTGGTAAAGCCGCATTGGCAAACCAACACGATCGCCTTAGTGCCGGGGATCGCTCGCGACCGCCAAGTACTTTCTTACCCATGTCCCCTACACCCAGTCTGGGAGGATCCACGGCAGTTGAGGGCAGCCCAACGGATGCACTGAAAGCCTTAACTGGCGAGGCCCGGCCGGATCTGACCCAGACCTATGATGACGAGGAAATTTTCGAAGCTGTTGTATTACCGGCCTCGAGAAACAAAAGAATGTCTTTGTCAAGAGACGAGCGTCTTGCACGTGTACGAGAAGACCGTGCCAGACAGGCGATTGCCAGAGAAAAGGTAGATGCCAGTACTAACATGCTCAAGGAATTGGAAATGGTCATCAAGCAGCGACCAGGAAACAACTCTGCAAAACGAGTCACCAGCATCTAAGACATGCTTGATGCATTCCATATAACCTCTTTTTTTTTGTCCACGCCATCCAGCACAGATTTGACTTCGACCAGCGCTAGCAGCAGTGAAGTCACAAATTGATACCCACAACATGTACATATAGACGGGGCTCGGCGACAGCGGTGTTTATTCGAGGACTATTGCTTCTTGCTTCTTTCTTTTGTGCCATTATTATCTGTTTGACTGTCTTTAAGTGGTCTTGGATCGCGATCCTTTCGGCATTCATCTCCATTGAGTGTGGCGATCAACGTTAATTATTTGCTAATTTGTACATTACAGCTGGCTCTTTTACGAATGAATTATCCTTCCAATATCCTACCACTGTTCATTGTGATAAAAAACCCTAGATGTATATGAAGGAGGCCTTATTGCCTTATTGCCTGAGGTATCAAACTTAACCCGAAACGGACATATCGCCAAACGCGACCGCGTCTTCCCCACCCCCGAACGCGATCCTTATATTAGACCGCTGCCTCTTTCATCTTCGTTCAAATACATACCCAGTTCATTATTCTCGTCTCCCCACTACTCTCTTCACTAAGAAGCCACACTCTTTCCTCTTCTATTTCCCTACGACTCAGTTAAAAAAAAATCCCCACACAAAACGATCAAGAGTAAGTCGGCCAACTCTCAAATCGAAAAGATTGTTGTGTGCGAAGAACCGACCAACTAACCCACTCCCTAGTGTTGGAAGCACGATTGGAACAGGCAAGCCTTCTGAAGCGCGTATGTGATCTATACCACTCAACCAATTCAGCAATGAACAATTACTAACACTGTTGTGTATAGGTCGTCGACGCCATTAAGGATCTTGTCCAGGACTGCAACTTCGATTGCAATGACTCCGGAATCGCCCTCCAGGCCATGGACAACTCGCACGTTGCTCTAGTTTCCATGCTACTCCGTGCCGAGGGCTTCTCTCCCTACCGCTGCGATCGTAACATCGCCCTCGGTATCAACTTGCTCTCCCTGACCAAGGTCCTCCGCGCCGCCCAGAATGAAGACATCCTGACCCTCAAGGCTGAGGACTCGCCCGATTCCGTCAACTTGATGTTCGAGAGTCCAGACACAGACCGACTGACCGAGTATGACATCAAACTCATGGATATTGACCAGGAGCATCTGGCCATCCCTGAGACTGAGTACTCCGCCAGCGTGGAGATGCCTTCTGCTGAGTTCCAGCGCATCTGCAGAGATCTCAACGCGATGTCCGAGTCAGGTAAGTAAATTTTCCCCCGAGGCATACTCAAACCCGGTTTGCAGACACACAGATCCTCTCGTGCTAATTTCTTGCGTAGTCGTGATCGAGGCCAGCAAGGAGGGTGTCAAGTTCTCCTGCCAGGGTGATATCGGTAATGGATCCGTCACCATCCGCCAACACACCAACGTCGACAAGCCAGAGCAGAACGTCGTCATTAACCTCTCCGAACCCGTCGCCCTGACCTTCTCCCTCAAGTACCTCGTCAACTTCTGCAAGGCTTCCAACCTGTCTTCATCTGTCGTGCTGCACCTCTCTGATGAAGTGCCTCTGCTTGTGGAGTACGGTCTGGGAAGTGGCCACCTGCGATTCTACCTCGCTCCTAAGGTAAGTTCTTGATTGTTCCAAGGTCGACATCATGGAAACCGAGCTAATGTGGGGGTTTAACACAGATCGGCGACGAAGACTAAACGAATCATCCAGTGGTTCGAGGGGATATGGGCAATGTTAAAAATGAAGCTCGATGATAATGGAGAGAACTTGGAGGAAAATGTTCTTTCATACATCCCTGACGACAAGGGGTTTTACAAGATGTTCACGATAATTTACACATTCAGCGGTCGAGGTTTCGATCTCGCAAATTTTTCCAAACACGCATCTTTCACCTAGAATTTCAAAGATTTCTAACTTCGCTACAAGTACGGATTAAAAGATGATATCTTAGATATTTCACCGACCATTAGGCCAGCGGAAAGATGTATTTTATTGTGTCCATAATTCCGAAGAAAGCCCCGACAAACCCAAAGCCAAACCCAGCGACCGAAACCTAACGAGCCCGCAGGCAAAGGACCCTAAGGAACCTCGCAAGGATGGTCCACAACCCCACTAATCAGCAAGGTCGCCAAATTAAAACGCTTCTCAGACACCCCCAACAAAAAAAAGAGGAGGGGAAGCAAGAACTGACCTGAAAAAAAAAAGTGAAGCGCCATCCCCACCAGAATGATCGGAATCGAATGATACCATCCGCCCCTCCGAAGAGAAGACAGAACAAGGTATGCTGCGTATTGCACTAAAGTGTCATCACACACAATCTCCGCACCGACTCTCCCAAGGGCTTAGGGGCAAGCCCCATCCGCCCGATGTTTCTGATGTCAAGTGCAAGTGTGGGTAAGAAGTGATCTAGGATCACACCAGGCCCTCACGGGCAGGACCGGCGCCGACGCGCGAAAACGAACGACGGCGCGGGTCGGGGTTTGAAGATTCCTCCGAATTTCTCATTTGCAAGGGGTCTCGCGGCTCTGGGCAGGACCCAGTGCTGCGAGGACGGGCTGTGAAGCTCGCCGTGTGTAGCAAAGAAACGCAGCATTGGTGGGGATGGCGCTTGAGGAAGGGAAATTTGGCGTGGAGAACGGTTTGCGGGTTTTATATCGCTGTCACGTGGGATGAGTCATCTGTGCGCTTGTCCCGTTTGGGAAGGTATAGGGCATCCAGTGTTGTGAGTTGGGTTAGTTGCGCTACGAGGTTTGGATGGAGTGCTTCTTTTAACATCAAGTTGAATGCAATGATTCTAATTAGCTGATTCTCAGCAATTTGTGGCTAAGTCTAGAGTACACTCTCGGTTTAGGTCGAACGATCTGCTGCTTGTGCTAGATTTCCTCGAAAGCTCGAACGATATATGTCTTTCCTTGAACTTCTACTTTCTCCCCCGGTGTTCTCCAAGATCCCACCCCCTCTCCATCAAATCCGACCACCATCGAAGGCAAAGAGCCCGCAGCTTCGCCAACCAAATACTTCTCATTCCACCCGGATTCCCATTCTTCCCTTCTGGCACTAACATCAGCGCCAGACTTCTTCACAACCAGATCACCAGATGGAGTCTTCTGTCGCGAGTGAATCTGCGTCTGGCTTAGTGCCAAATACGTGCCCCAGATGCGACCGATAAAAGTCTTGCTAACAGTCACCTCTCCTTCTCCACTGCCGAGATCTCCATCATCCGACTCCAGCACCCACGAAATACCTTTATTAGGTCCTTCTGGGCCCTCTCTGAACGGCAACTCCCGCCATACCTCCTCATATTCCTTGTCGGGTGCGCCAGGAAGATCATGACGAGGCATAGACCCGACCTCGAGATCATCACCGTTCGGCAAGGGGAAAAAGCTCCCACAATCAGCAATTTCAAACGCATTGTGAGAGTCAAGCTCATGGGAGAAAGTCACCCGCACTATTGAGTTGGTTAAAAAGTAGTTCATATTCGTTTCGCTGAATGCAATGGCATCCTTTGGATAAGGGACTTACACGGCTCCTGACCCTCCACGATCCTCTGCCCAGCAATCGCCCAGTCTATTTTGCCTGTTGCCGTTTCGATCCGCAGATCAACGTACCAGTCCTTCACGGACATCACAATTGTATCGGTTGTTTCCTCGGCCGGTGTTGTGAGCCATCGGAACGAGATTCGCTTGGAGAAGCGACAGGTGGACTGGTTAGGTTTGTTGACCATATTGTTGGCTTTCGCTGGATGTTGGATTGTTATGGTAGGAATTGCCTGTTTCTGTGGCTATATTAGATGGTAGGCGGGAGCTCTGCTAAACGAGATGTCTAGATAGGTATGTGACAAGAGCCAGATTGGGAAGGTTGAAGAGAATGCCCAGCCATTTGGTTATCTTCCCCTCACACCCCGCATTCCCCTCCAGGGACATTCTCCTCACGGACATTGCCGTTAATTATGATCGGTTATCAAATTGGAAGATTGGGAAATTGATATCAAAATTTGATGGTTTTACATTGAATTCTGGGTCCATGGCAATCTTTCAATACACAAAAACTGGGTCTCATGTCACTCTATAGCTGTAAAGACCAGCTTGCAGCTCTGCCCCTTGGGCCTCGAAGAGATGATCTGATCATCCAGCTTCATAGAAGCAGTCATATCCGAGGCCACCGTCGTCCGATAACGAGAATACACTTCCCGAAGCAGTGTCTTCATCTCAACAAGCGCAAGACTAACCAGTATCAGCCATCAGCACCAGCCAACCAGGGCACAAGGAAGACAACTCACTTTTTCCCCGTACACCCTCTCCCACCTGTAGCAAACGAAAAGAATAGCCTATTCCTCTCAGCAGCCCCCTCTTCAACAAGCCACCGATCAGGATTGAAACGATCAGGCTCAGGGAAGACACTCTCATTCGTCCGATGCACCGAATAAGGCTGGCAACTAACGATAGTATGCTCTGGAACGAAGAACCCGTCGATCTCCCTTCCACCAGCAGGTACATAGCGAGGCAGTGACATCGGAATAGGCGGCGCACACCGCAGCGCCTCTTTAATGACAGCATCGAGATACACATAGCTATCCAAGGGTGCATTGACAGGCGCAGCGGTAAGCTCTTTGTAAAGGTTGTGTTGGAAATAGAGATTGTGAGGTTGTGAGAGCTCCCACATTAAGAAACACAGGCCATCCCCCGTTGTGTCGATGCCGGCCGCCATGTGGTCTTTGCATTCTGCGGCGGCTTGCATTAGTTCCAGGTTAGATTCTTTGCGCTTGAGTTTTTCCATTAAGGAGTAGTCGTCGAGCTCGATTTGGGCGGCCATGTCTATGACATATTGGTTTGCTTTTGGGGCGCTGCGGGCATGGAGGAACTTTGGGAAATAAGGTGATAATAAAGGGAGATAGTACTCTAGGAGGTTTTCTGTTTGCCGTTTTAGTATTTATCACCAGAACATGGAAATCGGGCAGTGCATACTTTGGAGACTTTGATGATAGGTCAGTTCGTGCATGATCTCGAAGTCTTCGGCTACATTGAGAGATCTCAGGCCGCCGGGGCTGAACATGAAATGCGTAACGCAGTCCAGGGCATAGCAGTGAAGCAAAGACTGGAAGGGTTAGCATTTCTCATGTTGGATGCTTTAATATAATGACAACCCACGTAAACATCCACACTCTTTTGGCCACCCTCGACACACTTAGATACAAACGTCATGGCCCGTTCGTGGATAAGAGCCATGGGTTTTTCTTTCATGATATTGGTCATGGCGTATCTATCGGCAAAGATGCGTTTTCTTTTGCTGTGCTGGTGTATATTAGCACTCGAATGTTTTATTTCTATTAGAAATATGTACCTCGTCCTTCAATAAAGTAGAAAACATTGTCCTAAGTCTTTGTATTAGTGGCTGCCAGCTATTTCTCCGGTGCAAAGGCTTACTTGATCTTGAACTGCCTGAAAAGATCATAGTACTCGGTCTTGTCATACCCACTCCCCCCCGAAGCATAGATCTCTTTAATCGCATCCAGGCTGGTAAACGATAGTTCATTGGGACTCAGCCGGACGACAGGACCATAGATCTTGTGCAAGCGGTGAATTGACTCTCGTCGATTGGCAGTGAACTCCTGATACTTAAGCCACAAACTTGTAAATCGAGTATACCACGGACCCGGAATTGTAGACAGGGGCGAGAAGAATCCGCGTATGACTATATACCCACAAAGGATGATAGCCCCGGCCCACAGAGACAGCATGTTGTCGTATCAGAGAGCTCCTGGGTGATGAAAAGTTTCTCTTGAAGAAGGCCGAATGTGCAATCCTACGCTTATTTATACCATAGATCTGATTGAAGCATCAATAATTCCCATTAGATAATAGACATAACTTTGGAGATTTGATAGTCTTTGCTTCAACAGTTAGGATTTGCCGATATCATCGTTATCGGAGTGCGGGGAAATGCGAACAGACTTGGGTTTGGGTTGCGATAAGATTTCAGACTTTAAACCAAAAAGGGAAATCTGAGGAGATGGTAGGATTTGAAAAAAAGAAAGGTTATTCCCAATGAATGTCACTTGATAGTTATATTGTAGCTAAACAGCCTTGTCCCGATCTTGACTGGGATTCATCTCTAGAACGTATGGCAGGGGAGATAAACTGTTTATACGGCAGACGGGGGAAGATGAATGCAAAAGATTATGCCGTAGCCGATCACTTAAGACATTGGATATCTCTAATTGCATTCAAAGATTCACTGGACAGCCCATATGTCACCAAGCAACCTCTCAAACACAAGTTTATGGCTGCAGCCGAAGCCAAGATCAAATTCACAAAACAGTTTGAACCAATTTCATGCTGATGGTTGAAAGCTACATATACAATGATATTATTATATGGAGTAGTAATCAATCAACGGTGCATTAAGTTACAATAATAGCCTAGTGATGGGGGTAAGGGTGAACTATGACATCACATAGATTCCCTTTACTTGAATACCATAAATAGAACTAGACTTGTGCCAGTGCCTCGTTGACTATCAACAACAACATAGTCGAGAGCTGGATCTTCTATAGTGGAGAGCTTCCTAAATTTGGTGTCGCAGTATTGAGAGAGCTAGTATCGATTTTATCATTCATTACAAACGGGCTGCAGTCCTAAAAAGACACCACCAGGTTAACGAGTTGGATATGCTCGATCATGAGCATATAATCTTTGAAATATGAGACCTCAAAAGTAAAAGGTCAAGACCTGCATTCCATTTCATTGTTGGGCTTGTCTTTGCCGAGATACCCTGCTCCGGCGGCCTTTCCGTTGATCGGATCCGACGCTAGATGACCGATCCAATGTCTCACTTCTAAGGGTTCTTAGTGGGCTGAATGGGGGTTTTCTAGATGTTGCCGATACTCCACCAGGTTAGAAACACGTCCATGGATTTTGTCAGGCAATTCTGGAGATGTATTGGAGAAGACTATGGTTATCGGGGTGGATTCGCATAAATGCTTCGATTGGCGATGTGTTGGCGTTGATCAACACATGGTTTATGTATCGTACTCTACACAAATTCCTTGGTCTGAATCTGGGTATTTCGAACAATGATGGAGCCTTTAGCCGGCTGTACCTAATCGGAAGAAAGTGGACCTTCTCGACGTAAGGAATCATTCGCACATCATGGCCGATCCCGGTGCATAGTGCTTTAGAGATCCTGCGAAAGCACCTAGGTTCCGAAGTTCTAGGCCGCGGAGAGTGAAAGTGAGGACCAAAATAGAGCCATGGAAATGAAAGTAAGATCAAACAGGGATGATGTAATTATATTTCAGTACCGAGGTACAGCTGTACACACGCACCCGCATGAACCAAGGATGACTTGGTCAGGGGCCATGGTTCAGACAATCTTTAAACTGCCTCAGCCACTTTTGTATCAGCCACATTAGTGAGATCGTATTCCAGCTCTCATATGTTATTACAACATACAGCATGCTTCACAGCCTTACCTCCACATTATTTTCTGCGGATAGGACTCATTGTGGCTTAGACTAACTAATTGACAGGCCGGTGTCACAGGTTAAATTGGCCTGAGATCAGGGTCTTACCCGTGGACTCCAGCCCTGGGCTACTAGCACGATTAAGTAAGCCAAATAGAACACCTGCCTAGTGGGCCCGGCGGGCATCCGCCCGGGCGTCGTCGATAGCCTAAGGCGTTGAAACAGTCGAATAAAGGATTCTCTCTTTACCAATTAGACGACCCAACTAGAAGAGTACAATATATGTAAGACACACAAAAGCAAAAGAAGAAAAAAAAAACAAAAGAGAATCCTACCAAGTACGGAGTAAAATAAAAAAAGTCTGGACTCGACTAAGTTTGGTACCTGTCGCATGTCGATGGGGCTACTCCACTGCCGATTCAGGAGAAAAAAGGCGTTGGAATGCAGAAATAGTGTGGTGGCTTTGTCCGGGTTGGAGAAACAGCTTTTCAGGGACTCTACGGTGCATCTAGAATGTTTGTAGTAAGCAGAGTCCCGACTTGTGGTTATTCCGTACATAGTGTACTTCGTACACTCCGTAGGAGCCTGCATACTGCGTATGTGTGACCCGCCCCATGGTATGTGGACAACTTTGGTTGAACCCCAGATGTGCCCCTACTTTCTCTCCCGTCTCGAATCCGGCCTTTTTTCCTTCTTCACCTTTTCTTTTTTGTCACTCGTTCGATATTTCCTCCCTTTTTATTTCAAGGGTTGAATCAGCTGTACGGTCGCTGCCACAACGCATTCCCTCGATTCCCCGCCTCACAATTCGGAACTCTGCGGGATAAAAAAAAAACACAAACTACAACATACGGAATAATACCTAGAGAAATCACCGTCTATCTTTAATTCGACTCAACTGGTTTGAGCTGTCTGCCTGACAGTCGGATGCCCCTGTCGAGGCTTTCCTGCGTCTAATCACACGTCTCCTGACGAATCCTGGCTTGGGCCAACCAAATTGCCAAGCCACAGAAGCACACGAGCCTCCGTTGTGTTTTAATTTGCCCTTCCCCCCCGTGTCGGGCCTATTTCCCACCGGTCTTATAAAGCGAACGCCACCATCAGGTGGTTACACCGTCGCCGTGTCTTTCACTAACCATCCCGCCGACCTGAGCTCCACGACGGAGCCTCTCGGCAAGATTCCTTCACACGGGTCGCGCGCCTCTCTCCTGGGGGGGTCTTTTGATCCTGCCTTTCGACGAGGTCAGGGAGGGTTCCGCGCACGAGAGGGATACTCTAATGTCACTCCTGTGACCCATAGCCCCAGGATGTATCTCCCAAATACATATTGGACATGGTCCTTTGCGATCGTCACATTCGTCCAAACAATCGTGACACTCAGCCTTGAAAGGTATGAAACTCCACCGATGCGAACATGGGAAATCAACATTAACGTCGCCATTCTTTCTAGTTACATCTTCGCGAATTTTCAATTGCAAGAACTCCCAAACAACAGCCCCGCCTCGAAAACCATCCCTACTTTCCTCGCCCTCTATGGCTTCGGTTTCCTCTACGAACTTGTGCTGGTATACGATGCTCTGCGGATGAAGAATACAATTCAGGTCATCGGACTGTGTATCTGCAATGTTGGTCTCCTGATTTACGGCGCTGTTCAAGTGAAGCAAATTCGAGAGGCCGTCTCCACCTTGGCCTTGATGAATATGATCAGTCCGGTTGTCTGGGCCCAGTCGGAGCCGTTCCTGATCATCATTCCGTGCATCGTGGCATTAGGGACATTACTGATCACTTTCGTCGCTTATAAGCTGTACGACGAGTTTGCATGGACAATCTACAAGCATATCAGTGCTGATCTGCAAATGAAGCGTCGCTATCTCACCTACCAGGTTTGTGTTCCATTCGACTTCCCCATCAGCAACACAGCTAACCGGTCACTAATCAGATCTATATCGCTCTCTTGAAATTCGATTTCTTCTTCTTCCTGGGCTTTACTGTCCAGTTCCTCGTCTTGGTCTCCTCGACTAGCATGGACGTTGAATTTGCGCTTACGGTGGCTGCCATCCCCGTGACCATTATCATTCTGGTCTGTGGCGCCTGGTTTGTGCGACGAGAAACCATGACTGGCATGATCATCATCATTGTAAGTCGAATACCAGCAACGTTGATTCACCTTCTAACAGTCTTATCCAGCTCCTCTTATTCGCCGCGATGGGGTATTTCTGCTTCAAGCTATTCCGAATGTACTCCCCGCAGACTTACTTCAAATACCTGCCCGCTCGACCATCGATGACCTTCTTCGCCGTCATCACCTTATTTTTGATTGTGATCACTATCGTCAACGCCTGCATGTGCGTCCACAACTTCAACCGCGGTTTGAAGCCCCACATCAACAAGAAGAAGAACAAGGAAGCAGAAAAGACAACCGAGCTCTCTTCGAATCTTACCCAAATACCATCACGGATGATGATCGACTGATCACCCGGTTCGCAAAAGGGTGCTCTATAAGTAATTTTCTGGGGCGTTGAATTTTGGAGCGTCCTGTCTTTTTTTAATCTGCGAACTTCGTGTCCGTGTGGACACCTTGAATTTAGCCTGATCTCTTTGTGCATTTTTCTTTCTTTTTCCTGGGCTTTCGGCTCAGCATGATACCTCATTTCCGTCGAATCTGCTCTGTCCACCATCTCCCATTCTTCCTGACTCTGAGCTGTCAAAAATTTCCTGTCATTCTATTTTCCTTGGTTCCCTTTACATGTTCATATCCATACCCCATACCCCATACCCCTGCACGAGTGCACCGACGGCGTTATCTGAATGATTTGATTCCCGGAGGTGTCCTCCATGTCTTACGACAGCCATCGATGCTTTTTCCGATGAATGTGAATTAGTCTTTCTCATTAGTTCAATGGACTTAAAGCACGTGAATGGTATTTTAGTAGCTATATCGATAGAATTGAACTTTCTACCTCCGTGTCATACATACTTTGTACATAACATAGACTGAGGTCAGTTGTTCACTCGTTAAAGAAGGTGCTAGTTACCCCGTACATATTGTAGCAATATGCGCCGAGTTATTCTGATTGGTGGATATTTTTGTACTGTAAATACTGGTAATTATCACCTAATTCGCTTCCAACTGCCGGGGTTGACATGTCAAATACGGTATTACCCCGAAAACCGCGATCGTGGCCTCAACTCCGCAAACCTCCTTTCAGACCATCTCAGGCTCCTCCTTCCCTTTCTTCTTGAACTGCATTTCCATCTCTCTTTTAATCTCTTTTTCTTTTCCTTTACACTCTTCTACACGCAATTAATCACAATGGTAAGTTCATCTCCCCGGACCCGAACCCCATCAACCACCCATCCGACGATCAAGCCAGCTTGCCCCATCCACCGCCAACCCATTGCGAGCCCTCTTGCGAATTTCTCAATCCCACAATTAACATAATGCACCACTAGGCCTCCCCCCGCCCAGCGTCTCCCCTCACCTCAGGCGCCGAGTCCGGCCCTGACTCAAAGTCAGGTGCCGCCGCAGCCACTGGCAACTCCGTCGGCCGTCCTTCCTCTCCCTCTACTCCCGGCGGTCCTCGTGCTGCCATGCGCCGCCGTGCCACCGCTGACCATAAGGAGACCCTGCGCAATGCCCGTCCCAGCTCCACTCGCTCTGCTGGCGCCGGTGGCTCGTCCGGCACCATGCTCAAGTTGTACACCGACGAGAGCCCCGGTCTGCGCGTTGACCCCGTTGTTGTCCTGGTTCTGAGTCTAGGATTCATTTTCTCGGTTGTTGGTCTGCACGGTAAGGAATCACCACTGATGATGTGAATGTTTGGGGTCATTGTTTGATTGGTTGCTGATCGTTTTCTTCTCTCTAGTCATCGCCAAGATCACCCGCAAGTTCTCCGCTTAAGCACTTGATCAGCCTCAATTGCGCAGTTGACATCCCGTTGGATTTTCGCGTACGGTCTATCTATCTATCTCGGGCGTTGACTGCGCGCTCCCCGACCTCGAATCCTCCTCATCTTACCGCCTCATTTCCCGACTCCTATACCCCGTGACCCTTGGGCCATTTCTCGTTGTGGCGCTGGAACCAAATCAACCCTTCCGAAACAACTGGCGTGATTCCGTTTTGTTTTCATTTTGATGTGTATGTGGTGTTTTCATTTGCGTTGAAAAAGAGAGTTACTCAACGACCTATCTGCTGTATAGGTCATTCTAGATAGAACCGGCCTGTTCGTGTCTCCGTCTTGACTTTCTATTTTACGGCCATTGGCTCGTTTCCTAGCGATATCAAGCGCTGGAATATGCCGTGGATGTGCTAGTTCGGACCGAAACATGGTGGTATTTGTTCTATCCGGACGCTTGTCTGTACAATATAAAGAATTGATTGAATCTGTTCCTAGAATTAGACCTGATTTTCTAGTGGCTGAACATGCATATAAACCACCAACTCTTGCTTCACGTCATTCCGGTGTCACAAAAATTGCAGAACCCGCAAACCCGTCATTTTGGAACTCGTCTAGAGCTTCTAGTTGTTTTCTGTAGACCCAAATGCCTTCGTTTCATACCAAGGGATCCCAATAAGCTTCTCTCGACCGATCAATTGCTTCATTGCTATTGACTGTGTAGTTGATAATGCACTTGACAATTCGTTCATCCAGATCATCCAGATAGCGACGCCGACAAACAGCTTCGCAGACTTTGCAATGTTTAGCATAACGTGCATATGACTTGGAATTGGAGGTATCACACGCACCGGACATCGCATAGTATAGAACTATTATGGGATTTCAAACACCTCCCAGGATCAGGCCAACATCCCCTATAAACCTATTGGTAATCATGCATAATCCTAGGAGAGCTGCTCTATAGAATGAAGAAAGGCAGCGGCCTTAGGGGACATGGTGAAACCATCAGCAGCTTACTGCACCAGAGGCAACTCCTCGCCACAATTCGATTCGTTTTCAGTGGAGCCACATCGAAGTTGGTCTCTGAACGCCGGGATTGACCCGTTCCACCTCAGGTTTTACATCTGCTTAACTTGATGACAATGAAAGGGTAGCGACATGAATGTAAGGACAAAAGTCATGAATATATATAGCTGAGCGGAGGCAAGGACGAACTTTTATTCTGGGGAACATTAGGGTTTTATAGGAATGGCTAACAAAGGAATGCGAACGGACCAGGCAATCATGGAGCCTATAATCTATGGATTTCAATAACCTGGACTGCAGTCATTGTACAACCCTCTCCATCGCCTTTCTATCACTATACCCCCTTCCCCTTCAATATGGCGTCCATCCATCTAGGATATAGCAGCGGGTTGTAGTTGGACTATAGCTCTCGGGAAAAAAGGTCAAGAGGAACCTCAAAATCCATAGTGTCTGCAAGAATCGGAGCTCTAGACCATGCCACAATCACCCAAAGCCAGTTCCCAGACGATTTAGATTTGTTTAAGAGTTGATAACAACCTTATCTCTTAGGGGTCAATGCATATCAGGTGGGGTACCTTGGGGTCTCGAATTAAGCTACGATTGAATATGGTCACCTTGTACTCTTTTTCGCTGGTCAAAGATTAGATATAGGTTGTACTATAGAGCAGATATGTATATATCCTCCCTTTACACCTGATTTCATCGAATACAAATTGTATTCCTGATGGCACCATAGTTATATACTTTGTACCAGGTCCTGAAGCTCGTGAAACAGAAAAAAGATATGTATATCTTCAAACTTCAAACTTCAAGATTCAACGATTAGATAAATAAACAAGCATTTAACAGGTCTTTGACTTGGTGGCACAATCTAGGCAGGACTTGAGGATAAGCAGTCTATACCCCCGAAGTCGGGAGTATGATATACTATGATGAATATGATAACGGACTTGATTCACGCTTCAAGAAAAGTTTGATTGAGAGCAACTAATCGAGGCAATATAATGTTGACAGAATTTAAAGTGAACGTGGGGGAGATAGTGGATCATATACGGAGTAATAAAGTAATAAGAATGAGTAACCTTGGAACCTTTCACTGCCAAGCATCCTTGGAGCCCCGGGATACCCCGATATCCCCTAAACATCTGCGATCCGTTTACATCGGCAGTTGGCACTGGTAAATGTCAAACGTCGCGTCGAACAGCGCGAGTTTGCCGACTCGTAAACTCTTATCTTACATGTTCTCCAGCCAATCACAGCCACCCAGCCATATGTACCCTTGACGGTAACTGATAACAGTCAGCGCCAACCAATGACCGACGACATGTATACCCTGGTCAAAACCTTCATGCTTCACATCAGAGTGACTCTTTGAAATCCCCGCGCGAGTGCTCCATTGTGATGTTGATCCCCTAACTCTAGTGGCGTACTTAGACGGTCCATATCCCTACTATGCGCGCCATGGTATTACGAGAGCATGTTGTCCTTATCTGGCAATCAGAATGGAGCATCCCTATCTAAGCTTAGGGTCAGGGATCGTCATGCTATACTCCCGTACCCCAGTGCGAATTCGGAGCTGGGGGTCCATACCATGCTTCTGATGCTATGTGCCCGGACCTATATGAGGTTGCTATCCTCCCGGTCTGGGAAGCTTGATATCCCATCTGCCAAGTCAGGGTTGGAAAGTTATACAAGGCGTACTTTCCATATTAACTGGAGCATTAGTCGCTGACTCCCAATTCAAGGCACCTTGCCATCTTTCATATTTCTGTTGTCATAAACCCTCTTGATATTCACGTCTACGACATGTCGTCCGACGGGGTTATTTTCACAGCGCCTTTGTCTCAGAGCTTTGGATATGGAATTATCTTAGGCCTAGGCTTTGCCTTTGCCCTACTGATGATCTTCATTACTTGGGCCTTGAAACGGTGCGTCTCTATGCCTTCATCGATATCACCCACATAAGCTGACAAAATGCATCCATACAGCTATCAGAATGAAGTCCAAACATCCGAGATGTTCTCAACTGCAGGCCGGTCCGTCAAATCAGGACTGGTTGCAGCCGCCGTTGTTAGTAGTTGGACATGGGCTGCAACTCTTCTCCAGTCATCTGCAGTCGCATACAAATACGGTGTCTCTGGTCCATTTTTCTACGCATCAGGTTAGTTCCGGCGGTATGCGAATGATCTGAAAAGCTCTATATCTAACAGTATGTGTATAGGCGCCACTGTCCAGATTCTCCTATTCGCAACACTAGCTATCGAGCTGAAACGCCGTGCGCCGAACGCGCACACTTTCTTGGAAGTCATCCACGCTCGCTATGGAACCGTCGTGCACGTAGTTTTCATAGTTTTCTGCTTGATGACCAACATTCTGGTTACTGCGATGCTGCTCACCGGTGGCTCGGCCGTGATGACATCCTTGACTGGAGTGCCCACTGCGGCAGCCTGCTTCCTGCTCCCAATTGGCGTGGTACTATACACCCTCTTCGGTGGTATTAAGGCTACTTTTATCACAGATTACTTACACACCGTGGTAATCCTGGTCGTCATCTTCCTCTTCGCCTTCTCCGCTTATGCCACAAATGCCGAGCTAGGATCTCCATCAAAGGTGTATGACGCGCTAGTTGCAGCCTCCCAGCGTCACCCTGTTGAGGGTAATGCGGAAGGCAGCTATCTGACTATGCGCTCTAAGGAGGGTGGCGTCTTCTGGGTCATCAACATCGTTGGAAACTTTGGCACGGTCTTCTTAGACAACGGCTACTATAACAAGGCTATCGCCGCCAGTCCCGTCCATGCATTCCCAGGATACGTCATTGGCGGCATCTGCTGGTTCGCAATTCCCTGGCTATGCGCAAGCACGATGGGCCTCTCCGCACTGGCACTAGAGGGCACGCAGCGCATGAGCTCCAGCGACGTGAGCGCCGGGCTAGTGCTCCCCTTTGCAGCAGTCAAGCTGCTCGGCTATAGCGGTGCCGTCGCCACAACATTGATGATCTTCATGGCCGTGACATCTGCGTTCTCAGCGCAGCTGATTGCCGTCTCTTCGATCTTCACCTACGATATCTACGCGGCCTACATCAACCCAAGCGCCAAGGGCAAGAGACTTGTCTGGATCTCGCACATGTCCTGCATTGTGTACTCAATCATCATGGCGGGCTTTGCGACGGGTCTCTACTACGCCGGAATCGGCATGGGATACCTCTACCTGCTGATGGGCGTGATCATCTCCTCCGCTGTCTTCCCAGGAGCCATGACCCTTCTTTGGAAGGGCCAGAACCGAATCGCAGCAGCCCTATCACCGCCCCTCGGTCTGGCAGTTTCTCTCATTGCCTGGCTAGTGACCGCAAAGAAGCAATTCGGAACCCTAACCGTCGATAGCACTGGCTCCAAGTAAGCATTCCTTTCTCAACATCCATACTGCAAACCCAAACCTAACAAACCGCCACAGTTACCCCATGCTAGCCGGCAATGTCGCCGCCCTTCTCAGCCCACTAGTCTTCGTCCCAGTCTTCACCTACATCTTCGGCCCACAAAACTATGACTACGAATCCATGCGCGCTATCCGCAAAGTCGACGACACAGAAGTCGCCGCCGCCGCTCATGTCGACCTCGAACTAGTTCCCGGCGAGATGGGCCCCACGCAAGATGAGAGCGAAGAAGAAACACGCCTGCTCAACCGCTCGGCATTCTACGCGCGCACGCTGACAGTCTTTATGGCACTTGCATTCCTGATCCTCTGGCCGATCCCGATGTATGGGTCTTCGTATGTGTTCAGCAAGAAGTTCTTTACGGGATGGGTGGTTGTTGGAATTATTTGGTTGTTCTGTACCCTGTTTGGTGTTGTGGTGTTCCCGTTATACGAGGGTCGCGCGAGTATTGTACGTGTAGTGCGGATGATGTCGCTTGATCTGGTGGGGAAGAAGCCCAAGGTTTATCGAGGAACGAAGGGCGGTGCCGATGATGTGGCTACGCCTTCTGGGCTGGCGACGCCGACGGATACGCTTGGAGAAAAGGATAAGCAGACCTTGGAGAGGGAGGTTTGAGGCTTTTCCTGGTGCTATCTTTACTGGTTCTTTTCTCTGTGCCTTTATCTTGGCTTAATATCTTGTTTACGGCTATTTATACCCTCCTACTACTGAATCTCAATTTCAACTTCATGTGCTTTATTATTATGTGCTCCAATCATGGTAGCAAGTGAGCATTTTATAACAACCTTCTATATTCTTATGAGGAATAGAACATGCTACGCCGATCGAATGGGCAGTTCAAAATTCAATAGCAAAAAAACCAAAAAAAAAATACAGTTACCCAACGCCAAGGGTAAACCCACGATATTAAGCCGGAATATGTGTCTCCTGATAAGCCCTTCTTCTGCCTCACAATCCCGCAATAATTGCTGCATCCTTATGCCTAGTAGAATTTGAACATTGGAAACTCATTTGTATCCAAGTCCACCCTGTGCTTGAGGTGGAGGCTGCAGAGGGGGCTGTTGCTGCCAGCCTCCCTGGACCTGGGGAGGCGGCTGAATGCCGTATTGCATGCCTGGCGGAGGTCGCGTGTCAGGCGTGATATCGGGCCGGTCACTGATGTAATCGCTATTAGTATAACTATCATTTGAATATATTTGGGCAATGCTTACCGTAGGTCTTGGGTGTAACGGCATGTGTGACATTGGACCTCCTATATAGTACGTTAACGATAGAGTCAAAAGGTGATTGATACAGGCATATTTACCTTGTACTTGTGCGTAGCAAGGGGAATCACTGGCTGTAGCGAGGTAAAGGTTAGATATCTTGAGCTGTTCGTCAAGACAATATTCTGGCGATTCATAACTTACAATGAAGCAGACGGTGAAAAACGGCCTTGAAGAATTATTAGTCAAGTTCAAATTATTCTGGTCAGGTCCTATGGGCCAGAAACATACCATCGGGTGATGCAGTAACCATTCCAATGTTGGCCTAGAAGCGGAGAATCAATAACAGGGCCGATAGACCACTGACGTCAGAACTTACAGTTGTAGCAGTATGCACGAACATTCTCATAGCCCTCGAGCTGAGACGAGAACTCTGTATTCGTGGTCAGTATCTTTATTCAATACGACTGAGCAACGTCGACAGCACGGATACCCGTCAGGGACAGGGTCCACTCTGGTTTCTGGATCGTGGGGTAGGAAGACTTACCATGTGTTCCAAACGTGATACAGAAAGCCATGGTAATTGTGAGATATGGAGAAGTTGGCACACAACGACCGAAGAGAATCAACAGAGAGTTGAGAGGCTACTTGCGATTGAAAGTCGATTAGAGACGAAGGCAGCGGCATTGGGGGTGTGGCGCTGTGGCTTGGCGGGCTTGGCAGGTAACACGTGATGTCAGATGTAGTGGTGCATGATTGGCCAAGTGCCCCTGTATAAAAGGCACATGTGATTATTGATTCCAGCAGGGACCCGTTGACTATCAGTGATTATACATGTACATATGTACATTTTAGTAAATTGTCGGAAGAGTCTGCAGTTTTTACCGAGGACCTAACCTCGAGCAATACTTTCTTTTGGTTGTTTTACGTGTTTTGGGCAGATGCGCTTAATTCACTAATGGCTGTTCACCGTAGGATAACAGCCCCATAAACCAAATATTAGACAAAAGAGTCGCTTGAAAACACATTTCTCCGGATATCACCTCCCCATCAGTGTAGAATGCCGAGCCTAGACACATCAATCACATTTATTGGGTCTTGAAGAGCAGAATTGCGCAGTGTCCGAGGTAGAAGTAGATGAAGTGCTTAGTCTCTGTTGAACACATGATTAGTATCTGATTATCAGCATAATGGTTCTAGTATCCACAAACCATGGGTAACGAAGCTTCCAAAGTTACGACCAACAACGCAGTGCCAGGTGGCGCCCTTGCGGGAGTCGAACTAATGTATGGGGTTAGAGATGTTATCAGGCGGGGTAGAATCGGGGTAGAATCGGCGTACCTCTTTCTTGATATACTGGGCAATATCCTGTAACTGGTTATTATCTAATTCATATTGGGGATGGGATTTGAGGAGTGCGTGTACCTTTTCAACTCTGAACTTCTCCATGGCCTCAATGGCTGGGGGGTAGGTTAGCTTTGTTTATCTAGGGCGCTCTCGAAGTTTCATACCGAGGGCAATAGCCTCCTGCTGCATATCCTCGGTCTAAAAATTGTGTCAGAATCAATTGGCTATCGTAGTTTCGCATGAGTGTCCTTACCATGTCCACAGACTTAATCTGCGCTGCACGGAGCGTTTAGCACTTGTCACTGGACTCACGAAGGATAAACTTACCCTCCATAGGCTCCTTCTTTTCAGCTGGGGGAAGTGCCATTGTGAGTGATTCCTGTATCAAAAAAACTTCGAAGGGGGGGTTTAGGTGGTGCGCCAAAAAAGAGACTTGGTAGCGTAATCTCGCGATAACGTACGTTATTGCCGGTGGACAAGCCACACCGCCTGCCCGCCAGACCGCCCGCGGCACTATGAAAGAAGAAAAAAAGTTTTTCTCGTAGAAACTTCGAGTCTTCACACTACTCACCACAAAAACCCAAAATGGAGAGCACTAGAGTGTTCGTGGGTGGTCTCCCACCGACATGCTCTAATGATCAGCTAAAGAAACATTTTGCAACTCGCTTTCAAGTCACCGATGCTCATGTCCTACCTAAACGTAGGATGGGGTTCGTCGGCTTCAAAAGCCATGAAGCAGCCCTGCAAGCTGTGAAGCACTTCAACAAGACATACATGAAGATGTCGAAGATCGCTGTAGACATCGCTCGTCCGGTATGTCGATTCTCAGCTCTTTTTGCTTCAGCCACCCTCCTTTCGCCTGTGCACGCTGACCAATTAAGGTGGTCTTGAGACTGACCCGTATTATTGCAGATTGACTCAAATGACGCTGAGGATGCCCACCCCACACGACGACGTGATGCCACGAATGATAATGATGCATCGTTGGATAACAACCTCAAGCGCAAGAGGGACGGCGAGAACAAATCACAGGACCCTAAGCTACAAGAGTACCTCTCTCTGATGGGATCATCATCGAAGACTCGGACATGGGCCAACGATGATGATATGATCAAGCCGTCAGTGGACACGGTTCCCGTTATTAACCAACCCGCGCAGGAAGAAGAGCAGATTCAGGACCTGCCTTCACACCCAAAAAAGGCAAAGACAGAAAAACCTTCCACGGTAGCAACGCCTGAGCAGCCTGAGCCCATGGTAATTGACAAGATTGAAGAACAGGAGGCTCAAGAAACACCAGAACAGGACAACTCTGCGGAGCCTGAAGAGGAGACTAGACCTGTATCTGATGCAGATTGGCTACGGTCAAAGACGAGTCGTTTGTTGGGCCTTCTCGATGAGGAAGAACAAGATGAGTTTGATCAACACAAGGCCGCCGCACCGACTACTGCGCCGATCAAAGCTCATTCACCACCTTCCTCGTCTGGCGATGAGTCGCCTCAGCGTGACGAAGAATCGCGCACTGCGGCCATTGAGAAAATTGCGCCCAACACGACTGACGTTGACAGCATCACCGAGGCAACGCCGGAAGATCCGAATATCGATCTTATTCGGAAATCGGCCCGTTTATTCCTCCGGAATCTTGCCTATGACACCACGGAATCTGATCTACAACCGATTTTTGAACGCTTTGGAAAGATTGAGGAGGTTAGTACTTACCTTTTTTTGCTTTCTCAACCCTGCCCCGCCTTTCCCCCAGTGCGGCAGACTAGCCTGTTTGTTACGAGTGCTCGTATGATGATTTTCCCGATAGGGACATCCGATGCAAATTGCAAATGATGTTACCAGGACAAGATATTTTAGTAGATGCTTCTTGACTATCTGAAAGAGCCAACTCAACCCACTTTTCCACATTTACACATTATATTCAATGACCTTGAGTACTAATTGAATATAGATTCACGTTGCTTTTGACACACGCTCCACAACTAGTAAAGGCTTTGCTTATGTGCAATACTCGCATGCTGATGCGGCCATTGAGGCCTACCAGACCCTTGATGGCAAGCATTTCCAGGGTCGTCTGCTCCACATCTTGCCTGCTTCTGCGAAAAAGACCTACAAGATTGACGAATACGAATTGTCAAAGCTTCCTCTGAAGAAGCAGAGGGAGATCAAGCGAAAACAAAACGCCTCTGGATCGTCATTTAGTTGGAACTCCCTATACATGAATGTGAGTTTACCTCTTACCACCACCAATCAAAAGGTTGAGACTAATTTCGCTACAGGCCGATGCTGTGATGTCATCAGTGGCCTCAAGGCTCGGAGTCTCCAAATCTGAACTGCTTGATCCCACTTCTTCAGAAGCCGCCGTCAAGCAAGCACATGCTGAAACGCATGTGATTCAAGAAACTAAAGCCTACTTTGCTTCGAATGGAGTAAATATTGATGCTTTCAAGCAGCGCGAACGTGGGAACACGGCTATTTTGGTCAAGAACTTCTCATATGGTGTCACGTCGGCAGAGCTCAGGAGTCTGTTCGATCCATATGGCAAGATTATCCGACTCTTGATGCCGCCAAGTGGCACTATTGCTATCGTGCAATTTGCGCAGCCTGACGAGGCCCAGAAGGCTTTCAAGGGCATGGCATACCGCAAGATAGGTGATTCTATCTTGTTCCTGGAGAAAGCACCGAAGAATTTGTTTGATGGTTCAGCAGCTCCACCCACACTTGCTCCAGAGACTCGGGGCAAGGATCAAGGTTTCTCAACTGCAGACACATTTGCCGCAGATGAACCTGATGACAGCGTAGCAACTACGACACTCTTCGTAAAAAACCTGAATTTCTCGACCACAAATGAGAAGTTCCTGGAAGTGTTTCGATCTCTGGATGGCTTTATCACTGGTCGCATCAAGACCAAACCTGATCCCAAGCGACCAGGGCAGACCCTCAGCATGGGATTCGGCTTTGCGGATTTCAAAACCAAGGGTCAAGCCCAGGCTGCTCTTTCAGCTATGAACGGCTACAAGTTGGATCAGCACGAGCTTCTCATCCGCGCATCCCATAAAGGCAAGGATGCCGCCGAGGAGCGGAGGCGCGAAGATACCGCGAAGAAGGTTGCAGCGCGGAGAACCAAAATCATCATCAAGAACTTGCCGTTCCAGGCCACGAAGAAGGACATCAGATCTCTCTTCGGGGCATATGGACAACTTCGGTCTGTGCGTGTTCCCCAGAAGTTCGATCATACTGCTCGTGGTTTCGGTTTTGCAGACTTTGTAAGCGCTCGCGAAGCAGAAAATGCCATGGACGCGTTGAAAAACACGCATCTCCTGGGGAGACGATTGGTTTTGGAGTTCGTGAACGAGGAGGCCGTCGATCCCGAGGAGGAGCTCGCGCGCCTAGAGAAGAAGGTAGGAGAGCAGATGGACAGGGTCAAACTTCAACAGCTTACTACTGGCGCCGGGCGCAAGAAATTTACTGTAGGAGGGCAGGAGGAAGAGTGAAGCCTTCGTTCCTTCTCCCTTTGACAAGGACACGGCCATGGATTGGCTCGTTGACATCCCTTGCAGGGAAAAAAGGTGGATTAATGTCCCATGTACGATTACTTGCATACTACCATAGCTACAATGTGGAAATAAAAAGATACCCCGAATACTGTTGAACACGTTCTTTGCAGCTGTCAATTTCCCTGCAGTCCCGTCCTCGTGCGTCTCGTGCCCTCTTGATCCAGGCGTAACCGTAACCCTACTTTACCTTACTGTGCAACACCTTTCTTTTCTACCCCACAACTTCAGCTAAACCGCCTTGGATCGCAGGGTCATTTTACCTAGCTTAGCTTACTCTTTTGATGGTACGCAGGACTATCATCAACAGAGATCAGCCAAGCCTGCATTCCGGTGGTGATGTCTGGCGGTGGTCGAGCATTCCACGTCCCGTGCCAGAAGACAATGTAGTTGGACCATCAACATTCCTGCAACGCCATGATTGCCACTGATTATTGCAATCTTTTGTTGATGCAGGTCCGAGCGATGGATGTTCAAGGTCACTTCGCGCTGCACAAAATCTCCGACCCACTCATCACTGGTTCGTGCTGCTGAGCATCCCTTGCATCCTAGACAACTTCCTTCATATCGAGCCCTGTCTTGACTCCTGATTTGCTGCGGCAGGGTCGGCTTGCCGTCGTCCTTTGGTTCTCTGCTCTCCACACAGCGCGCGCAGGCCAGGTTCGGGACCTGCCCAGGAGTATGGACAAGGCGTTCGAGGGACGTAGGCCAGGCAAAGAAGACCTGGCGGAACAATGTCGCTACTGGGGCTACAGTACCCCTCTCCAAAGGGGAGTAATGGTTCCATATAAACACCATCTTGCTCGCTCCCACATTCTCTTTCCCAGGTTCTTACATTCTCTTGACATCTTGCGTTCTTGGGTCGTTGTTTGTGACTGAGCTGCGTTCTTTGCCAGGCAGTAAGCATTTGACGGTGCCTCTCAGTTCCCCTCCTCATTGGAATCTGTCATTCTTTTCGAGAGCCCGTCCTTGGTTCCCTCCCCATGGCTACTGACTGGCAACCCGAGTGCCTTGTCGCTCAGAACCAGCCGTCACTGGATCCTGTGGGAGCTCATTCTGATCGAGCTCTGCAGAATACCACTGGGAATGTCCAGTCTTATTCAGACCAATTGGCTCATGCTGGTGTCACTGCTCGCGATGATCAGTTTCATCAATATAGCTTCAAGTATCCTCATGGCCCTCATCCTCAACCCTTGTCAGCACCTGGCTTGCATCAACAGCATGTAGCGGCTCGGCTTCATCAACGGAAGCTTCGCAGGCTTCACTCGGTTGGACCCAACTCTCAGTCCCGCCGGGCACAAAGCAGCTATCTCAAGTCTCAGAAATACATGGAGTACCGACGTCGCCCTCGTCGTGATACTGGAAAAGATGGAGAGCCAGTGTGGTCTGATGAATTGGAAGACGCTTTTCAGCAGGGTAGGTTCATACCACCATAGTGATAGATGAACCAGAGGCTAACAACCGATTTCAGCTCTCGAAGCAAACCCTCCCATGGGTCGAAGAAAGTGGTCCGAACGTGGCAAGTCATATGGCCGCAACGAGCTGATTGCTGAGTATATCTTCAAGTTGACTGGCAAGCGGAGGACACGCAAGCAGGTGTCAAGCCATCTGCAGGTCCTCGACTCTTTCTTGAAGGGCGATCCCGATTGTGAGTTCTCAAATATGAAAGATGTGTATATCTTCTTTTTAACACAGTATGCTAGGGGAGCGACTTGTCCGTGAGCCAGCATTAGAACGATCATCGAGTGTTCATGGCTCAGCACCTGCTCCGAAATGGAGAACGGCAGTAGAGCACCCCTCGGGATCTAGCCACTACGGCAGCCACACACACCCTTCATACCATGACCATATGAGATCTATGCAACCATATGCTGGAGATCTCCCACCGCCACACTATACGCTTGGGTCCAACATGCAGGAGACTGCTGCTAGCACCATTCATGGCTTTAGCTTCGACATGTGGGTCAGCGCTCCTCAGCAGGCCAATCGCATCGACAAGGCATTGCATGCATACACCCGTCTGCAGGGTGATCTGCACCACCCCGTTGCACCCCCCATGCCTCTTGAGCATGTGAACGGGTGGCGGTCTTCTTTCCCCCAACTGGCTTCTATGGTGGATGACGTCAACAATCCCCTGGATTGCGATATCATCTTGTTAGAAGTGAACCTTGAGCTAATGACCGACTTCCCTCCTACTGGCTCACGACTGGGAATCCAGCTCGATCTTGACTACGGTCACCCTAGTGCTGGCGATGTTTTGGGAGTCAGCCAGATGGACAACTGGACCTGCAGCACGCATATCTACCAAGATAGCCAGAAGCTCCTAGAGACTTACCACGACCTACCCAAGACACAGTCAACTAAGGTCAAGCCCCTCTTCGAATCATCTTGGTGGGCTAAGCTGTTCACTCAGTTGACTCAAGAGAAACGTATAGCCGAGGACTCAGGAAACCCCCAAGCTGCTCGTGACGCTGATGACCATGCCCGTCAATTCTTCCGCTCATTGTCTGCAGTGCAAGAGATCCGTGCCACCTCGCCCAGCTCCTGCCGTCTGTCTAACCAATACCAAGGCCATCACGGCGATGAGAGCAAGCGCATGGCCGTTCTGGCCTGGAAGTTCCGACAAACCAGGCCTGGCGAAGTTGGCACCACCACTTGGAGACGACTAATACCGGCACCGGACCGGACTACAACCAACAGCCCGCGCCCAGCCTCCGCGGTCGATCGAGTTCCTCTCTCTCTGGATTCCATCCTTCTCAACAAACCATCCCACCAGGGTATTTACCAAGCCCCTCATCCTCACGACCTCATCCACCACCCCAGCCAATCCCAATCGCAATGGCCCATGTACCAATCACCTCATGACAACGTGTCTAATCTCTATAATCCCTCCGGCCATCTGGACTTCATGTCATCCATCAGCAAAGCCGAAGATGGACTCAATGATAAAATCGCCGTCACCTCGGTGCTGGACTCCTTCTCCGCCAGCCTCGCACCCGAGAGCATCTCATCCACAAGTCTCCACGGCTCCAGCGGTGCACCCGTCATGCTCAACGTGCATGACCTACCACTCACCCACCCAGGGATGGGCTACACAATGGGCCACGAAACATCACATTACGTGCCATCCCAACACCACAGCGTGAATATGCACGACAGCAACAGCGTGCTACACGGCTTCTTCGGCTCTCACACGCAACCGCTTGATGACCTCAGCCACGGCCATGGGTCGTGGGGTACGCACTCCACATCCATACCCGGAGACGTCGGCGCCGGCAGCTACCATATCCCTTATCAGGCCGAGCACCATGGACCTGTCTCGCGCGAGTCGCAGCAACCACACCAGTTCGACGGCCTCTTGCCATCGGAGGACCTAATGGATAAGATCGTCGGGCGCATGTCCAATGGTTCCGGCATGCATGGGGCGGGCCCCGATGCGGGCTACGATAACGCCACTGTGGATGCGGTATAACGACATATTTTACAAAAACTAAAGTAATTATAATCATTCTGGGAGTGGTCTTTTGAAATTTTCTATTCCTCTTTCTGTCTTTCTTTGTGAATGTCTTAGCTAGCGCCCGGAGAAAGAATACTTTCTACACCAATCACTTACTTCTATTTACATTGCAATTTCCCTCGGCTGGACTCCTCTCATCAGCCACTTTAGCCGCAAAACAGCACATTTTAGGACCAACTGAGGTAGATTCGATTTAGCCTGAACCTTTAAATTTTGTGTATATTTTCAATATTACTAGGTGGGGTCCTATATATACCCCTCTATGCCCCAATTTCTTTTTTATTTTGTTCTCTTGAGATCTCGTTTTCACAATGGTTGCCCCTACTGTCAAGCTTAACAGCGGCTATGAGATGCCCATCGTGGGCTTCGGCCTCTGGAAGGTCAACAAAGACACGTGTGCCGACCAGATATACAATGCCATCAAGGCTGGTTACCGTCTCTTCGACGGTGCCTGCGGTACATTCACTCTCTCCAAATCAAGCCCTAATTGATACTAACACTATTGATTCCAGACTACGGTAACGAAGTCGAAGCCGGTCAGGGTGTAGCCCGCGCCATCAAGGACGGTTTAGTCAAGCGCGAGGAGCTCTTCATTGTCTCCAAGCTCTGGTGCAGCTTTCACGAGGCCGACAAGGTCGAGCCCATCACGCGCAAGCAGCTCGCCGACTGGGGCATCGACTACTTCGATCTTTACATCGTGCACTTCCCCGTTGCTGTGAAGTATCTCGATCCATCAGTGCGCTACCCTCCGGGCTGGACCACCGCCGAAGGCAAGATCGAGTTCGCCAACGCACCGATCCACGAAACATGGGGTGCGATGGAGACTCTCGTTGACAAGAAGCTGGTTCGCAGCATCGGTGTTAGCAATTTCAGCGCCCAGCTGCTGATGGATCTGCTTCGCTACGCCCGCATTCGCCCCGCCACCCTCCAGATCGAGCATCACCCCTACCTCACCCAGACCCGTCTCGTCGACTACGCCCAGAAGCAGGGCATCACTGTTACTGCTTACTCTTCTTTCGGACCTCTGAGCTTCCTCGAGCTTGACCTTAAGCATGCTAAGGATACTCCGTTGCTCTTTGACCATACTACTATCGCCACCATTGCCGAGAAGCACGGCCGTACCCCTGCCCAGGTCTTGTTGCGCTGGTCTACTCAGCGCAATATCGCTGTTATTCCTAAGAGCAATGATCCTACTCGCCTCGCTCAGAACTTGACCGTCACTGATTTCGACCTTGAGACCAGCGAGCTTGAGGCCATCAGTGCTCTAGACAAGGGTCTTCGTTTCAACGACCCTGTTGCTGTAAGTTTGGTACCTGCGGTGTATTGACTGTTAATACTAACTGTTCTTTTCTTTAGTACGGCCTCGAAATCCCCATCTTCTAAGTGCTTGCAGACTCAAAAGCCCGGGAGACGGAAGAATCTCCGCGATATAATGTCGATTTTTATAGCTTGGATAAATTAAAAAGAACATATCAATTCCAAAAAATTCTAAATCTTCAGATCTTCTATATTAGCTAGAGTAGCATGCAGTCTTGTTGTACTAACATGTACATAGATAGGCAATTCCGCCAAGAAGTGCCGATCTCGAAGATCCGCCATCTTTCTCCAACTTCGGATGTCACGACTTCAACTTCCCAATAACACAACTCTCACAATGGTGTCCCCTACTCTAGCGCGCATGACCGCACAGGTTCATATAACCGCATTTCCCATGCCAAAAAACCTATCTGAAAGCAAGCTTGTACTGGCCGCGCTCCAGAAGTTTGGAGAGGTAATAACATACCGCAACCTCAAGGTACGGCGGCGCCCTCTCTAAATTATCATTCAGACGAGCCCCGATTTAACAATTGCCTTAGTATGACACGACCAACACTTCACCAAACCCTAACCGCCCCATTGTCGCGATCTTCGAGACAGCCGACGCAGCAGACCGCGCGATAGCAGCTTCGCCCATAACCATTCCCCTACCGACATCCACCTCCCCCTCTAAATCTCAATCTTCAACCTCTATTCCATTCACATCAACTACCAAGCCACCTTTAAATACCCGCCGCTCACTCATCTTCGAAATTCAACACTCGCGCCACAACCACGCCTCCGCCCTCAAACGCAGCCCCTTCTACTCTACCTATAACCTCTTCAAAAACAACCCCATCTACGAAGATCTGATCAGCGACGAGACCAGTATCCCGCTCAAAGAACTGGCTGATACACTTTCGAGCAAGAAGTATCCTATTGGCGCTGGCGTCAAGTCTAATATCCAGGAGGAAAATCGCCGCATGGGCGCGACGAGTTTAGTGAATATGTGGAAGGAGGGTATGGGGATAGATGTTGAGCTTGAGAATGAGGGGCAAGATTTTGGCGAGAATGGTCCTGTGGTTGAACATCTCGGCGGTGGCATTAGGGAGCCCGGGGAGGGATTGGAGGACGAGAAGCAAAGCTCGGTAGTCTGAGTCGAGGACCAGGTTTGGCCTTTTCTTGTTGCTTAGATGGTAACTAGAGAGGGAAGAGACTTTCTTTTATTCTGGGCTGATCCGCATCAGCAAGTCCAGCCGAAGACGCGCTCTCCTTTTATGAGCAGTTGCATTGACTCTGGGCCGAAGGCGCAGATTGGATTCCCCTCCTGGCAGCTCCATAGCCGCGCTTTGCTTCGAATGACTTGCATTCAGAACCTCTGCTTCTCGAGCTCATTCCTCGAGAAGGAGGAAGGAAGATGAGAAGGTAGGGCATCTTGGGATGTTCCAACATTGCCCCCCAAGCAGACATGATATTTGTCGCGAACCGGATGACCAAGGCACCATTTACTACCTAAATAGGTAGTAGATAGCTTTCTCTCCATTCTTCATCTTCTCTCTCCTTGTCCCTTTTCTTCCCACGGGATTGATTACACTGTTTCTCCAATTGACCTTCACTGTAAATCAGGAATATTCTGTATAGTTTAAACTGAGATTACGTTAACTAAATAAAGAACCCAGCCTTGATGTAGTCCACAACCTTGGTGATCTTCTCAATAGGGAAATTTCTCAAGTGGTACTACTGTGGTAGTACGACACGGCGGCCGCGATTGAGCTCGATTTTCCGGGAAGGAGGTTCTTGAGAAACAAGAAAGGTCAAATAATTGTCACCAGAGTCCTCATCGTCAGAAGGAATCCCCGGGATATCAGGTGCCTGAATGAGAGAGACATATTAGATATGTATACCAAGCATCGTATCATGTAACATACTCCAGGATACTCCCAGTCAATGTCAACCCCGTCAAGGTAGTTTTCCTTGACGAAATTAGCAATTTTAGTGGCCATTGTCAGTCAGTTGGCGGCTTTGACTCCCTGACGGAAAATATTGTAAGTGCCGGACATAGTAGAAAAATCCCAGCCGCCAAAGATAGAATCTTTTTGGCCCGGAGACGCGCAAAAAACTCTTGAACTGATATTCGGTCAGAACATCCGAGGATTTGACTTCGTAATCTGCCGTTAATTCACCAAATGCAAAGTGCAGATGTGTTTACTCTGACCCGTTAATCTGTGAGGCATCCTGGTACAGACAATCACGACTACTCAAGCTATAACCCTCGAAGTAGGCAATGTTTCGCACAACGTCAAGGGCAGCACCGCGGACAGTCTCCGTACCACAGTTAGAAATGCAACCATTCGTGCCCTTCTCCGCGGATCCTGGAGCTCCAGTGTGCCACACTATTCTTTCTGTTAGGACGATTGCATAATCTGTTTCTTGAGGAAAGAACTTACTTGACCCCAAACATTGCAGCACGCATTCAGGGGGCAGGTATTGAGATCGGCAAGATCTGTTGTGTCGTCTGGCCTCTTAGTACTCGGCTTTTGGGGGCCGCACACAGCGTTAGCCATGGGGGCGGGCATAGGCGGATTCCCGCTACTCAGGCAAATAATGCTATCGACCCAGACATGAACAGCCATTTCAGCCTCATGTCTTCTTGTTTAAATCTTCCAGATCCTTATTCTCAGACTATACTCGGCAGCAAGGTCTGCACAACTGTCATCTTGTTGAATAGTGTAGGTAGCACACGATCCGTCCGGGTTAGGCTTTGGGGTAAAATCAGGGAGTGTTCCGGATGAGCAACAGACATACTGCCCTGGTTTGAGGGTTGAACAGAAGTTGGTTCCGGAGTTGTACTTGGTTAAGTCCGCAGCGGAGATTCCACACTTTGTGGCCAGAGCAGCGCAGCGGAGCCGAGTGAGACAAAGGGACAAGATGCCAAGAGTTAGCGCGGAAACGAGCATAAACGAGGGCTTGGCTGCGTCTACAATGCAACAGTCCCTGGAAGGAAGGCCACTACCAGTCCATCTATCTCGTAATAGTCCGATTCAGGGGCTCAGACAACAAAACAACTCATTTTCGCCGTTTCCATATTCTGGCCCTCTATCAACTTGTTCCCTCCTTCATTACTAGCGAAAGTAGTGAGATCCTCATGTACTATAATGTATATCTTTCCGAATTGCCTTTTTCTGGCCCTATCGCAAATTCTCGCGTGCAGTTGGGCGATTAACACGCGAGGGATCATGGAAGTAGATTTGATTCTTCCGCGCAATGACACCTATCCCCCCTCGCTTATGCTGCCGATCATATTCGCCATCCAAAATCCGAGCCTCCTCAAAAGCTTCGGTCCGATACTTGAATAGAGTATTGAGCAGGAGAACTTTAGTACTAGCGATGGAAGTATTGCTAATAGAATCAATGCCGGCGGTCCTATTCGACTGTGGAACTTCAATGATTCCAGCAGCAACCCTCACTTCCTCTATTGGAGTCACGCGCGGTTCGATGTTGAAGGAACCTTCGCATTTTAATGGGGGATCCAGATAGATGGATGCTCTCGAGATCCGGAGACAGACGACGTGAGCTTGGAAAGATATGGTAAACGCCCCCATTTCTACTTCTCCACCAAGTTTGGCACTTCACCGCCGGATTTTGTCGCTGTGAAAGACGATGATACTTGCGACCAATCGTTAGCTCAGGCTTTCAATTTCTCCGATCTTTTGGAGCTCCCGCCAACAAACACAGTTCCCTACGGACTCTCCTGTCTAGCCCAACCGCCTAGGCTGCCTAGGGTTACCAATCCTTGCAATGTCAGAATGGACTCACCAGCCGCAGCAAGTATCTCGGCGGCTTTAACCTCTACTGCGTGTGCCGTGGCTCGAACAGGGGTAATCTGCCCAACTCCATCTCCTAAAAATGCAGCCTCTAAGGCACAATTACCGATTGGCGGGGCATGGGCTTTGGTAATGAGTACAATACTCATTTAGGGTCTCGCATGATTCATGTTGACTATTCCCCAAGAGACTTGTTTTTTGTTCTTACAGGGGCAGTTCGCTCAATTGCACGCTAGTTGTTGACACTCTCGGAACCAAGCAGGTCTGTCCGCCACCGCAATGCCTGATATGATATAGGTCCGAGTCCATCATATCAGTATGCAGTAGTCAACCAAAAAGTGGGACACCCTAGGACAAAAGAAGTAAATGTTATCTTATAGCCAGTCTGATCAAACGTTACATCCACGATTAAACAAGCACGTGAAGGCACCGGTATATTAAAGCAGTCCAGGAACGGCATATTTAAGAGAAGCACCATCAACATCCCAGTTTGTTTTCTCTCTATTCAAATCCATGGGTTACAAGGCCGCCATGATCTCTGCCACCGTTGTCTGTAACTTCTCCAGCGTACCTAACAAAGGCGATACTTGCTCGTCCTTCGCTTCATCCTGGGGTCAGACTCTTGCAAATTTCCAAGCTCTGAACATTAGCATCTCTTGCTCGACTCTCACAGCCGGCCAAAGCTGCTGTGTTGTTGGCACAGTCAAAGACGAGCCAGCGACCACGACGTCCACGATAACCACGACGGCCTTGACAACCACAACTTCCACCTCCCAGTATGATCCAACCCAGTCTGGCATTCCTCCTAGCTGTGATGGCTTCCATCTCATCGCATCCGGTGACCAATGCGATACGATTGAGGCCAAGTACGGCATCACTGAGGCCCAATTTAAGGCCTGGAACCCCAGCATTGATAGCTGTATGCCCACCACTTTTATATCATTTCCTCTTCTGTATATTGTCATTCACTGACGCTTTTTTACTAGCATGCTCTAACCTCTGGTTGGACTACTACGTCTGCGTGCAAATCCCGGGCGCTACAACAACCACCTCGACTCCCCAACCGACGTCTACGGGGCCTTGGCCGCAGATGCCTGGCGTCGCGAGCAACTGCAAACCCTTTTACAAGGTCAAGACTGACGATAACTGTTAATCGATCAACACGGCTGCGGCCATCACACTCGCCCAGTTCCGCTCCTGGAATAGCCAGATTGATGCCAGTTGTACTAACTTGTGGGTGGACTACTATGTCTGCATTGGACTGTAGTTCACCAGTCATCTTTTTTACTGAGATCCTACTATCCTATGAGACGTTTCCATCATTTAAAAGGCCAAAGGAAGGGAGTGGGATATCGTACTCGCAGAGTGCATAAGCTGCGAAATTAAAGGAATACAAACAGTGATAAGTTAGAACATCAAAAACACAAAGCACCAGACTCGACCCTTGTTTCTGCCTACATCTCTCTTACCGCCTCCTAATTTGTATACCCCGCTTTTGGGTTGAACTGCTATTTGTACTCCGTATGTAAACTCCTAACAAAATAAGTCACTCCTGTCCTATCTTGTATCAACTGCTTCTTCATCCATTAAGGAGTTGGATCTATAGAAATCAGCTCGAATATACCTTTTCTAATGAAAACTAACAATGCATATATTGTTATATGTAAACCAGAAGTGCAAAATTCTGAGTGGTACCCAATCAAGAAGGCGGTACTGGAAATTCAGGCAGGCGAGCAACAATGCCCTAACTATGTTATATATATATTTAGTCTCTAGTAACCATTCTATACGGGCTCAATCTACCTTTCACTAGTAATGAGCGGGTTTACTAGGTCACCAGGTCAAGGTGATGTGATTCCCGCAAAAGGGGAGAGTGGCAGTGCTAGGTCTTGGCACAATGCTTGGCGACACTAAAAATAAGTTTCCACAGCAGCGCCAAGAACCAATTGGGCGCTCGTGACACTCCGCGCCAGCGGAAACGACTTGGCATATTGCTCCCTAGCTGGGGAGAACAGAAACCCAGAGAGCCTTTTCAACATCATTATGTCGAGAGACTCTTATGTTCTGTGATTTAAAGTATGCGTTAGAAGATATTTAAGTACAGAGTGCTTTCCCTAACCGCCTAAGCCCGGGTACACCGGGTAAGGGGGGGTCTTGGCATTACTACACTCTCATTTCCCAAAGGACAACTCGATGCCAAGCGCCTGAGAACTGGGCAGTGCTGAGCAGAGCTGCACCCATAACAAAGTCAGGCAGCAGGATTGGTTGTGCCAATGTCTTGGAATTATCACTCTGTACATAATCCCGCTGGTACGGCGCCTCTCTGCCAAGTGACTGGTTTCATCGTGATGGGTTCCATTGTCTTTTTGCTTTGTCGTTATAGGGGATGCACACTCATATTTGCCTCCTAATCCCAATGTACTTAACCTCTGCTCTCCATCTCCTAGTCCCATGCATTTCCTCCGATGTCGGTTACCGCTCAGCTCGCGTCAAATGAGGCCTGTGATCCTTTCTAGGTGGTTGACCACCCTTTTGGCCTGCCTTCTCATACAAAATGTCATCGCAATTGACGTTAACCCTGAGGATGAGAGTGTGTTCATTTTGTACCCTGGCTAGGCATTTCAAATGACTGACATATACCTCTCCTGACAGCTTCCCTCAAAGATGCCGCCAAGACCGTTGCCACCACCATGATGGATTTCTACAATGACCGCGACTCGAAAGATATTCCAGGGAAATTGGACGGTACCTGGTGGGAGGGTGGTTCAATGTTTATGACCCTCATCCAGTACTGGTATCTAACAGGCGATACCCAGTTCAACGACGCCATCCAGGAAGGCATGTATTGGCAAAAAGGCAAAAACGACTTTTTTCCAAGCAACTACTCCCAATATCTGGGTAACGACGATCAAGTGTTCTGGGGATTGGCGGCGATTACCGCCGGGGAATTAAACTTCCCAGAAAGAGACGGTGAAGCCTCCTGGATATCTCTGGCGGAGGGTGTCTTTAATGGACAGATTCCTCGCTGGGATATGACTAGTTGCGGTGGGGGTTTGCGATGGCAGATCTGGCCTTACCAGGATGGGTATAATATGAAAAATGCCATATCTAACGGCGGATTGTTCCAGCTGTCAGCGCGCCTGGCACTATATACCAAGAACTCGACCTATGCCGAATGGGCCGAGAAGATTTGGGACTGGAGCGCGTCTACACCGCTGTTGAGGAAGACCTGGGTTATCGCCGATACCACTACTAACGCCGCGAGTTGCAAGGATCACGGTGATCATCAATGGACTTACAACTACGCTACGTATATCGCCGGTGCGGGCTATATGCACAATTACGCATGTCTATCCCCTGTCCCTGACAAGTCGAGAATCTCAATTAACAGGTTTTATAGACCAATGGCGCCGAAAGCAAATGGCTCGAAGGCGTAACAGGACTGATGAAGACATCTGATCAGTTTTTCCCCGCCTCCGGTGCGAAGCAAATAATATCGGACATCACCTGCGAGCCAATCAATAAGTGTGATCGCAATCAGAAGACCTTCAAGGCCTACTTCACTTCCTGGCTCGGATTCATGTCGTTGATAGTACCATCCAATGTCACGGCGGAGATGATGGGGAAATTCAAGAGCTCCGCTGTCGCTGCCGGTCAGCAATGCTCCGGTGGAAGCGATGGGAAGCATTGTGGAGTTCGATGGACGAAGAAGACGGAATGGGATGGAACTTCGGGCTTGGAGCAGCAGATGTCTGTTTTGGGTGTTCTTAATGCTGTCATGGTTCCATTCAAGGCCCAGGGCCCTTACAATGCTGACAATGGTGGGACATCCCAAAGTGACGCACTTGGGGGTACCAACACCGAGAGTAACTTGGAGCCTGACCCTATCACCACAGGTGATAGGGTTGGCGCGGGAATCTTGACTGCGATCTTCGTTATACTTTGGGTCGGGACGATATCTTGGATGATTTTTGGAGACAAGTAGATACACTCAACTGTGAAGGCGTTCAATACATGTACATATATTGGGATTTTGATACCTTGAGGGATTCAGGCTTTATGATAATTTCTGATTCTAGCAGCACATCCACTACAACAGAAAAACTATTTACCACATTCAGGGAACAGCATCATCTAAAGTCGCGTCGTCAAAAATTTGTGGGTCAAATAGAGCTTTCTACAAGCTCTCTGAAATCGTACTGCCGACTTAGTTTCTTCTTACAATCATTTTGCGGTTCTACCTAGAGAAAGATTATAAAGAGCGACTTGCTATGGATGGTGAGAGAGCTGAGGGAGATCCTGGATATACAGAAGGGCAAGTATGCCTTGAATGCTTAGACAACCACACCAAGATCTTTCCCCCATCCTGTACAGTGCAGATTTTCTTGTTCTCCTCTTAGGCCTCCTAATCCTCTAGGTTCTCGGGCTTCTTATCACCCTTCTGAGCCTTGTCGTCCTTCTGGGCCGCCTCTCTAGCTCTCACAAGTTTAGCGACATACTCCTTAGTACGTAGCAGGCGCAGTGTAGCTGCATTAGTAGAGATGCCATAGTGTCGGCTAACAGCGCCCATGTCGATCTAGAATATGATATTACATTAGTGCTGAAACATAACTGATGAATGAGAGATGAAGTCACCTTCATTCCTGTCGCTTTGATACATGTAAGTACGAACTCAAGCCTGTCTTCTAGTATCTCACGACTAGGTTCTGAGGCGAGCTTGGCAGGCCTCGAGATAGGCTTAGCAATAGCATTCTTGTTAGCCTTGGCCTTGATAACTCTGTTGGAAGCCATGGTGAAGATGATGCTGATATGAGCTTGTTTGATGTAAATGTAAATGCGAAAAATATTGTCTTAGATTACGGGACCTAGGGAGCGGAGAGAAGAAGGAAGGAAAGCAACGTGAATTAAGATCGTGAATCCAATATATATCCTGACCTAATAGCAAACAACTTTAGCGTCTTCTTCGCATTTCGGACAATATTGTGCGAGACATGACCTCAGCACTCAGTTGATAGCGTAACTACGGCGGAAAGAGATAAAACACAACCAAAAGGAATAACCGATTCATTTATATAATAGAAGAGAACTTTGTGTATCATGAGGCTCATGTAAGCTTCGCAGATTGATTTCCGTGGGATAATTAGCAGAGCAATGTCCCTGAAAGTTTATATAGCATCCATAGATGGATTGTGTAGGTCAACACAGTGGCATGTCCTTCTAGATACCCTCACTGATGTTCACACTCTACTGCCTTTACATTCCCACGAAGCACTTCATACTTGGCAGAATCAGAACAGTATCGCCCACATTAAGACTAGGCCTGGCCATACCTATAGGATACATTATTTCCTACTTTTTAGCAACATCAATGCACAACTTTGTTGCTAACTAGCTAGGTAAGTTACGAATGGAAGTCCGGCGATGGCTAGCCTCAGAAGCAGTCATTCCAAAGTTAACTCCATAGGTCCTTGCATTCTACGTGCACAAATTAATCAGCTTACGCTTGATTATAGAACGAAAGACGCCAGAGCTATTAGTCAAACAGACAAGAGTATAAAAAAGACATTAAGGTATTACCCTCATTCCCCTAAACTCGGACAAACGCTATAAGGTGAAGTATCATATTAGCGCCATGTTCAAAATCATGTGTATACTGCAAGAGAGTCGGAGAGGAAACGCTTACTAGCATCAATCTGCTGGATGTTCGGCAACGCCAAGCGCACCTTATTCCGATAAACAGCCGGCCCATTCAATTGCAACGGGTTACCCTCGAAGTAAACAGTTTGCAGCTTCTCCTTATCCTTCAGCTCGCGCTCAACTTCCTGGAAGCTAGCAAGCTGATTATTCGACCCCCACAGCTCCTCGAGGTTCTTTAGTGATGAAAGATGTTCAAGATGGGAGACCTGGTTGTTGGAAAAGTCGAGTACGCGGAGTGTCTCGTTGGATTCCAGCCCTGAAAGGTCGGTTACTGCATTGTGAGAGAGGTAGAGCTCTTCAAGCTTTGGGAGCGCGGAAAGACCCGTGATTTTGGTGAGGCGGTTCGATTGGATGGAGATGATGCGAAGGTTTGAGAGGCTGTCCAGGTTCTGCAAGGCTGTCAGCTTCTTAGTTTGTTAAGGTATGTTAGGTGACAACTGCGGACCTTCATTTCGACGATCTTGTTTTTCCCAAGCCAGAGTTCTTCCAACGCGGTCAGTGTTTCCAGGTTTTCGATTTCCTGAAAGGACTCGTGTCAGCATTTCAATTGTTCACCTCGTACCCAGTATCATATAATACGAACCCGAATCTTATTCGCGCCCAATTCCAAGTTCTTGATTTCGGTCAATTCCTCCAAGCCCTCGATACGGGAGATTTTATTCTGCACAAAGAAAATCTCGGTCAACTTCTTCAGATGCGAGACATTCTTGATATGCTTGATCTTGTTGAAGCTCAGATCCAAGCTTGTCAAGTTATGGAACTCCTCCAGGCCGTTGATGTGGGAGATGAGGTTATCGTAGAGGTCAAGTTCGGTCAGACTGGCGGCGACATTAGGAGGAAAGTTGATGCGTGATATTTGATTCTGGCGCATGCATAGTCTCTGTATATCCTAGCGCATTAGCCATCTGGATAAACCAAAGAAATGCCTCGCCGTTGCACTTTTGTCCTTCGAGGAAAAAGTGGTACCATGCCCCTCTCCGCTACCAGGCACATGCGGATTCCAGGGCCGTTGGGAGTATGTACCTGAAGTTTAGGGAAGCGTTCTAATTTAAGAGCAGAGATTGACGATATCCGGCAATGCACGAGGTCGATATCCTGCAGCAGAAGAACGATTAGCAATAATGTCGCGCGCGCGTCGATCAGCAGAGTCCAGGGCTATCAGCCTACCTCTGCATTGACATCTTCCTCTGCCAATAGATCTGAATGTCCATTAGTCTATTGAATCGCCAATGACCGCGCCTTAAGCAATCAATCATCCAGCGACCATACCTTCATCAGCCTCAATCTCATCGACCGGGGGTGCATCCGGATCCGAGTAATCTGAGTCCTCCAGCGCCTCCGGGTTTGTAATAACCGCCTTTCTCTCCATTCGCATTTTTCCGTCCCAGCCCTCCTTGTTCTTCATGATTTCAGCCTGCGTGAGAGTTGTGGGATGTTTGGTGGTGGTTGGAATCGCGATTGCGGGGAGCTTTTGGCGTTTTTATCGGGAGACGATCGCCAACGGGGGATTCCGAAACAAGGGAATCCAAGGATATGGAGTTGAAAGAACAAAGAAGTAATAAAGAGTTAAGAGAAGAGGTTGCACTGCGAGTCAGGAACTGAAACCTTGGTTTCGGGAAGGTTGAGCTCAACTGGTGACTACATCATCGTCTTAATGCGGATGCGGAATGGCTCCGAGACACTTGAACCTATCTACTTCCGTGTCTAGGTTCTTAATATCATAGATAAGAAGGTAGTAATTAATGGATTAAATTCATCTCTACTCTAATAGAACTTGCTCCATTTTGTTTTCTGGATACGTCGTCTCGGGGGCTATATACAGCATCGAGAGCCGTGATTGATCAAGTACATTGCATGAATGAATCACTCCGACAACTTTGGCAGCGTAAAGAGAATTATTAGGCACTGCTCACTATGAAGGAAATGCATACCACTGCCAGGCAGAGGTCCCAGCAAAGGAGAGGACACAATGAAATGCACGCTCGTGTATTGGTGAGCTGAGATCAACACAGGTAAGGCCGTGTACCAGGGCAGAAATGGGAAAATAAAAGCATATGGGGGATACAGCGGGGACATGATAACCAAGAGACGCCTGCAGAATGCATAAGAAGCGGACTTGTTGGGTGTTGGGATGGGGGAGAATACACAAAAAAAGGAAGATCAGGACATGAGGGGGTGTTGGTAAAGCACAGGGAAGAAAAAGAAACAGCAAAAGAAAAAAGGGGAATGAGCTCCTCGGAGCGAGTGAGATACAAAATCAAATTGCAATGCAAAAGGTCGAGGATGGTCAGGTTAATGTGCTATCCAAGAACGACAACAAATGCAGGAGACGGGGCCTTGGCCCAGTAGGATACCAGTTCCATCTGGGTCCATGCTCTGTCGTCGAGAAGGGGAATCGGATTTGAAGTAGGAAATAGGGCGACTACCCATCAATGGCAGCAATGCTGGAGGAACGCAAAAGGAAAGGGCTTTTCTCGCGTAGAAAAGAAAGTGGAAAAGAAAACAATTCGCTCAAAATGGATATCTCAGGCGTAAGAAGGATCCCATTGAGGCGACTACAGGGTGCAGTCCAGGACCATGCTGACATCTTGGACCAGGGGCCCTGCGAGATCCTCGAGGACAGGGATGAGATCGAGCAACTCATTGTCATGAGCGTCAGAGAACCAGCTACTGATGGGAATCGCATGCTCGGGGTGGAAGATGTAGGATGTGGGGGAATTATCAATGATGATTGTGTCCTTCAAGTCTCGACCGACTTGTGAAAGATCCTGGATAATGGTTAGGTTTTTCTCAATCACTGAAGAGGACTAAGGAGCTCACCTTGACGTAGTTCCCCTGGTGGTTATAACAACTCTCTCGGAATAAGCGGTGATGAACCACGTTGTGAATATCAAGTTGATCAAGCAAAGGGTCGCCATACTATTACTCGAGTTAGTGTGTGTCACTCGCCGAAAACTATCAACTACCAACTGACCTTTGAAACCGAGGCAGTGAATACCACCACTTCGTAAAGTTCACCAACGCGCTTCATGAATGCGTCCACGCCAGGACGTTTAATCACATAGATGTTGTGATATTGACCTTCGATCTCAACTGGAATGGTGAAGTCGGCACGCTCCAAGACCTGACAAATCAATGATGAGCGAAATGATACAGTAATACGATTATACGCCCTTGGGCGCATACTGAAAGCGGAGACTTACCTTGAAGCTGCTGTGAACCAGTGTTTCATCGAGATCAAGTACCAAGCACTTTCGGCCACTTAAGTGAGGCAAAGGCGCAGGGAGCAAAGGATGTGCTTCGTCCTCATAATTGCCTCGAGCAGGGGGGGCCGGGGGTGCAGGTGGCAGTGGTGGTGGTGGTGGAGGGATCACCACGGGGAGTTTCATTTCTTGATGAGATGTGGCTTCTTCTTGCCCGTCAGTGCCAAAATCTTTAGGGATGGTTGACGTTGATGCAGAAGGGAGGTCCTCGGTGGTTGAGGTTGATTGGCCCTCCCCATTGTAAGTGTTTGCATCTGCTTTCACTTCAGGTACAGATTCCATCACGATTTTCGTTTGATCGTGTGGGGTAACATCCTTGGTCTGATCTTTCTGGCCAGAAAATTCTGGCTGCGTGGCATCCACAGAAGGACCATCGCCTTGCACACTAGCCATAGCAGGGTGGATATTGCGGTCTTCTTCGCCAGGTTGATCGGCGCTGACTGTGGAGTTTGCTTTTTCATCTAGATATGGCTCCCTTGATTCTACAGTGCTTGAGTCACCAGTAGGAGGCTCTACCTTGTCTGGAGTAGGCAATCTGTTAGAAGCAGGTGGCCGCATGGTTGTTTTCTTTGCAGGCAAAGCAGTGTCATCTGCATCAACATCCGAAGAGGAGCAACAGCCCAAGAAAGCTAGAAACTTAGATGGACTTTTCTTTTGTTGAGGCTTTGAGGGATTGTGACCGGGCATAGTCGTCGCCTCTTTACTCTCCTCCGCATTCACTCCGTTCTGAGTCTGGCGCGACCGTCGGCTACTTGCCCGGCTGTGGTCCCGTTTCGACCGTAGGATGCTCACTTTGGAACTCCTCCGAGAAGGCTCATCTTGCGCTGCTTCCTCGGTCTTTTCCGACTCCTGTTGTTTGTTGGTTCTCGAGGATCGTCGCGATGGGATGGGGATCAACAAATGGCGTTTCTTCGGAGCGTTGACGCCTTCAGCAGCGGTCGGTGTGCTCTCCGATGGTGAAGAGGCTGGGTCGGAAGGTGCGACAGAAGTTGCGTCCTGGGTTGCGGTCGCATCGGTACCTCTACCCTGTTCGGGCTCAGGACCTACGGAAGGAACGACGTTAGCAATTATATCCTTCTTGGGTACAATAGGTAAAAAGGAGCAAGCGCATTCACTTACTGGATGAGCCCGGAAGGCCGGAGGTGTTCATAAGTGCTTTGTCTGCGGATTCCAGAGCTGAATCTCGCGCTGTGCCCTCTCCACTCATCGAGGGTGGCTGTGGTGTCAGGTGTCCCGACACGGATAAATATAAAAAAAGAGAGTGAAGCGAAACAGTTCCCAGGTCTGAAAGGCCGATTCAATGCCAGAACTCTCTAAAGTCGAGAGCGCGGCTAATAGGGGACGTTAACACGCCTCCTAGATAATAAGCAAGCGCTCTGGGAAGTTCGCACGTACCGCCTTTGGCCCCGGGAGTGATCCAACACCCACTATTGCACTTTCGAAAACAACAAGCTAAACGAACAGAAAAGGGATGTGATATCTCTATCGTTTAAAGGAGGATTTTCGGGGGGAGAGGAGTGAAGAGGAGTCGGGGGATGTCACGTGAACGTACGGTGTGGGAAAACGGGGGGGCAGAGGAGGAAATGAGATTTATTTCCTTTCTTCCTTTTTTTTACGCTAAAAAGGGCTAACAAGGCTAGCAAGGCACAGGGGCCCTTTTTCACACGCTACTACAAGCCCTCGGCGGCTACGGTAAATGCCGACTTGCTATCACAGTGTGCAGAGTCATACCCCGTACCGAGTACTTGGCCGATTCTACTTTCACCATCTATATGGGATTCTTCAAGTTCTTCTTCACTCTAGACATCATGCAACACAGGACCCGAGTCCAAACAAGCAGAATCCTTTTAAGATGATCCCGGTCAGGGCGCCTGTGGGGGGATCTAATTGTGGATATTAACTGTGATTGTTATGTACGGCCCCTTTTTTATGACCACTCATATGGCCAGTAGGAGGAGCTATGGCCTTCAAAACGTGATTAATTTCATTTGATGTGACCCAAATTAGATCCAGTCCAAACACCAAGTCGTAAACTGCAAACTAGGTTGTACCTAGCTGTTGATGTTAGTCCGAGTTCTCGAGGTTCACTCTCTAGTTAGGTTAGGTTTCATATCGAGGAAGATGAACAAAGCCATGACACAGGATATCAAAGAAAATCATACGGACTATGCTGTAGAGACAAGAGATGACAAGGGTGGAAATATCGCCACTTCTATTATTATCAAGGTTGGCTTCCCAAATTTCTGGAGTTCATTGGCAGGTCGCTGGATGAAGGCTGGGCTGCAGAAAGAGTACAGTCAGCTTCCCCACGTGAGTTGCTTCTCCGCATATCCGAGGTTCACATGCAATGATGCAACAAAAGCCCCAGGATATCCTCAACTTTACTTTCTTGTCTTCAAATGCATTCTCTATGGTTTGGAATACATTTAAATTAACTTCATGGCCTTCGGTCGAGTCTAGAGACCGCCCCTCAGTTAATCCGTGAGTCGGAGGTCTCAAGCCATTTGGAGATGGCCGTCCAGTCAACCCTTCGGCGTCCGGAGGATCCCCTCCTGACATTATATCGCCATTACTCCGATCTCATACGCTCCAAGTTCCACCGCACATCCAAAACCACCCGCTTGATTGCAACGATAGCCCTTCTTTTCTCCATCATCGGCTCGGGTTATGGAGGCTATACGTGGTTCCGAGCGAGAGCCAAGGAGCGGGCCCAGGGTAGCCGTCTATTACGCCGAAACTCTGGTATCCGGGGCAAGGATGGATCTCGAACTATATACGTGCCATACAAGGACTCCCTGACTTCCAAGGTCTTGATCCATCCCACCAAACCGACTACTTTTGACGCTCATCGACGACTATTCCTCAACCCCCCGGCATCGAGTCGCAGCAAAGATGATGGCTCAGCAAGCCAGATCCCTCCCCCTACAACCAAACCAGGTCTGAATTTGGCATTCTTGCATCAATTCTTGAGTTTGGGTAGTATCATGGTCCCCAGATGGGGGAGCAAAGAGACTGGGTTGCTGATGAGCCACGGCCTTTTTCTCTTGATGAGAACATATCTTTCACTGTTGATTGCACGGCTTGACGGTGAGATTGTAAGAGATTTGGTCGCTGGGAAAGGAAGGGCTTTCCTTTGGGGTATCTTCAAGTGGTGTGGAATTGGAACCCTTGCTTCATATACCAATGCGATGATCAAATTCCTTCAATCCAAGGTGTCCATCGCCTTCCGCACTCGATTGACCCGATATATCCACGACCTATACCTAACTGACAATAACAATTACTATAAATTGATGAACTTGGACGGCGGAATCGGTCAAGGGCCCGATCAATTTATCACGCAGGATCTTACCCTGTTCTGCTCGGCTGCCGCATCACTATACTCCTCAATGGGAAAGCCGTTAGTGGATCTTTTCGTATTCAACTACCAACTTTACCGATCCCTCGGCCCCCTTGCCCTCAGCGGCATTTTGGCTGGGTACTTTAGCACAGCCGTGGTGCTCCGGAAACTGTCACCACCATTTGGAAAGCTTAAGGCAGTGGAGGGCAAGAAAGAGGGGGATTTCCGTGGCCTGCACTCTCGACTTTTAGCCAATGCCGAAGAGATCTCGTTCTACGGCGGAGCCGATACCGAGCGGGTGTTCCTAGTCCGAAGCTTCAAGGAGCTGCAGCGATGGATGGAGGGCATTTATAGTCTCAAGATCCGCTACAACATGCTCGAGGACATGATCCTGAAGTACTCCTGGTCGGCGTTTGGTTATCTGATAACTTCTTTACCCATCTTCCTCCCCGCCTGGGGTGGCTCGGGTGGTGCAATGGAGTTGGCCGATGTATCCGAGGGTATGGGTCGCGAGCGTGGCCGCATGAAGGAATTCATCACTAACAAACGTCTCATGCTTTCGCTCGCCGATGCTGGAGGCCGCATGATGTACAGCATTAAGGACATATCCGAACTCGCTGGCTACACCTCCCGCGTCTACGGCCTCATTGCCACCTTGCACCGTGTCCACGCCGATGCGTATTACACCCCACGGGGCTCGCATCCCGAGCTATATTCCCTTGCGGATGTCCAAGGCACCACCCACAACGGCTTCAACGGGGTCCGTCTAGAGCAGGTCCCGATCGTTGCACCATCCCTTTACCCAATGGGCGGCGACGAGCTCATCGAGTCGCTCTCATTTATCGTCCATTCGGGCGACCACCTCCTTATTTCAGGTCCAAATGGCGTAGGCAAGTCTGCAATCCCGCGTATTGTGGCCGGGCTCTGGCCTGTATACCGCGGACTGGTTAGTCGCCCTCGGGGCTTCGGCCTCGACGGAATCATGTTCCTCCCCCAGCGGCCATATCTCAGCGTCGGCACTCTGCGCGATCAAGTGATCTACCCGCACACGGAGCTTGATATGCGCGAAGCTGGCGAGACAGACGCAGCTCTACAGAAGATTCTCGACGACGCCCATCTTGGCTACCTGCCACAGCGTGAAGGTGGCTGGGACGCTCGCAAGGAGTGGAAAGATGTTCTAAGTGGTGGTGAAAAGCAGCGCATGGGCATGGCGCGGCTCTTCTACCATGAGCCGCGGTATGCATTCATGGACGAAGGCACTTCGGCTGTTTCCTCGGATGTCGAGGGATTGCTGTACGACAACGCCAAGGAGCGAGGTATCACTCTCATCACCATTTCGACGCGGGCGTCTTTAAAAAAGTACCATACTTATAACCTGACTCTTGGTCTGGGTGCCGAAGGCGAGGCCTGGGAGTTCGAGAGAATCGGTACTGAGAAGGAGAAGCTTGGTGTTGAGAAAGAACTACAAGAGCTGCGGATGCGTCTGGATAAGGTGGACGAGTGGAAGCAGCGCCGCGAGGAAATTGATCAGGAGCTTCAGAAGGTGTGGGCTAATGGTAGTGAAGTTGCACCGCCGCCTTATCAGGAGGCAGAGCACTCTAGCTCTGAGGCTCTAACTGGGGTAACAGCGAATTAAATGTACACAGTTATTGGCAATCTTGAAGGCTTCTCATGGTTGAAATCCATCTCCTATGCACAGTAGGGATATTTCTCAGTTGAGTGTTATATCGGGCGCTCATGTGGCCTCTGTCATTGATGACGTAGTACTTTAATAACCCGACATATTTACCCTAGTGGCTCAAGATAATATTAGGGACGTTATATGTAAGAACACTTCAGTGTCTTTTTGTACTCCGTATGTTCTTTCTAGATGTATAAGGATGATTCGAATTAAAGCGGCAAGAAATATTTACCTCTTAATTCACCGCCTTATTAAAGCGGCGGTATATCTTATCGATAAGCCCATCACAGAGAAAACCATAGTTCATCCTCACTTGCTTTCTTGTACAGAGCCTCTGCTCACTGTCTGCGGCCGGATCCTTGAGCTGTATTGCTGTTCTATCTGATTTATTTCGGTGTTGCTGAGCCCAAGCCCCCTTACAATCCAATCTGCACTCCTTGAGGCAGGGAAGACAACCATGTCTTACAGCAGCGAGGATGAGGACTCCAATGTTAATATTATCCCCATGGAGAATTTTCCCAGCGATGGAGACATGAGTACATGGCCCTCAAGTCACTACATTGAACGCTCCGACTTGCGCTGGCGGCAGTTACTTGCTGAAAACTGGCTCAAAGATATGGGCACTTATGAAGATGGTGAGTTGATTGCAGATGCTTCAGATTCACGTTTTGTTTGGCATACTGGCTTTGTCGCACTGTATTTTTTTCCGCATTGCATTTGTTGGGTGACTGCATCTGTCGTCTCATGCTCATTCGTTCATTCGCTCCTTCGTGCTTTGTGCTGGCCTGTTATGGCCTCTCTTTTCTGTTTGTATACTTTATACCTCTACTCTCAGACTAACAGAGCATATATTAGGTGTCATTCATACCATTGAGAAGTTGCCTGATGGATACTGTCTATTTGAGCGACCTCGTGGGACTAATCCTAGCATGGTGGGCCTTTCTGGTGTTCCCATCTTGATTTGCAGCTAACAATCATATATGAAGTTTGATTCTTTTCTTTTTGGTCATCCAAGCGGTCGGTATTTTCAATCACAGTTATCTTTCTTGCCACATTTCCTCTCTCTGGTCAAGAACGAGCTTGACAAGTGCCAATGCAAGCCCTGTGGTAAAATGAAGATGAGCGAAGGGACTGCAGTGCAAGGGAAGGCGGGACAGAGGACTAGACGCGTTGTACAACCAAGTGAGTACTACCATGCCTCTTACGTTAGATCGTTTATTGATACCTATTGAGTCATTGATGAGCGCCGACCCACCGATGCAGAGGGACCAGATTACTGGCGAATCTTGATTATGAAATTGAAAGATAAGGGGGCCCTCGACGAAGATATTGAGCAGCGGTTCAATTTTGACTGGGTATTGACTCACGAATGGCTTTCTGATTACTTTATGAAACTGGTTCTGGATCCCGCTTACATCCCCCGTCGTGGTGAGCTTGTTCTCTGGATCTGGCAGGGTCTCGAAGACGGCTGCTTGATGCGCAACCCTGAGACTGGCTTCATTGAGATATTTGGCAACGATAATAAGTGGCATGGTGTGCCCAATTGGCGTGCCGGCGTGGTGACCCAAATCCCAGAGGACGAAGGGCATATGGTAAATATCATTGAAGGCTCCGATAATCCACGCGGGCTGAGCTACTCTGGATTCCGTTTGGAGACTCTGCCAGATCCGGTGGGTAGTGATAAGTCTTACTCGGTGCAATATGCCTATGTTCCGTTGCGTAACATCAAGCCTTTTAACACATGGCAACTCTACCTCAATGGCCAAGAGCGAGGGGATATTCACCCATCTATTGAGAATGCCATGACTGTTATGTCTTCGTGGAGCATGGTTCACAAATTCCATGTTATTGGCACATGGCCCAGCGCCAGGATCTACTGCAAGGGAATCTTCGTCGGGGCCGAACTCCTTGCCTTACACGACACCGTCCGTCTGAGGCCACATGGATTCCATCACGACCAGCTCAAGTACGGAACAGTCGGCGAAGTGACAGACGTGATGGTTATTGAAAAAATCGCGCTCTATCTTTCAGAGTGCATCGACGACAACGAGGAGCAGCTAGCCAAACACTTCACAGCCCTGATATCCGGTAAGGTGTTCACCACTGATCCTAGTCGCGTTACCCAAGAAGGCCCATTCCAAGGCAGAAACCCAGTGTCATCCGGCGGATCAGCAACTGGTCCTATCCCACTCACTACGGAAGAAGCAATCGCTACCTTCCGCCAGGTCGGCATGGGCGACTACGGTCCCTGGTACCGTATGGCCGATGGTAGAACCTGCAACGTCTCCCCACACCTTATCGTGGGTCGCTGCTACGAACCGCTCGCGGCAGAGCTTATGTTCGGCACCCATACAATGAGTTACGATCTATCCGGCGTTATGGAAGGTCGTCAGTACTCGTCACAAGTCGATTCGCGTATGCCCGAAGGCAAGACGTGGTTCTGGGGGGATTGCCGGGTGGAGACGCTCGGACTGACAGAAATCAACGGTGTGGAATGCGGGCTTACAGCGGCGCAGCGCGAAAACCCGCGCAAGTGGCAGGCAATCATCAAAATATCACACGGTGAAGTCGGTCACGATCTCCGGGGCCAGGCCGAGCTTCCTTCTTCTGTCGGCCGACCCTCCAAGTCTTCTTCGTCCGCTCCGAAGGGTACCAGCTCTCGGCCGAGAACTGGTCTTGAGCATATTGCGCAGACGAGTAAACTGGTCAGTTCTGTTATCGGCAGTGTACCCGATACTGAAGAGGACTCTTTTGATGATCAAGTGTATGGTGGTATCTCTGAGCTAGGGATTGGGGTTGGTCATTCTTCGGGGGAGGATAGTGATTATTCGAATGAGTAGGTTGATTCGATCCGATGTGCCCGTTGTTTTCCCTCCTTTTAGCGGCATATTCAAGATACCCATGGGCGTTACGGAGGGATAATTCTATCTTGACCAGATGAAATTATGTGCAGACTGTACAATGTTCAAATAGTAGTGTATCTTATTATCCCACAGCTATGTAATCCTGCAGAACAAACAGAGTCAACATCTAGAAGAATAAGCGTAAACTACGAAGAATATTATTGCAACCAATATCTTAGAAGAGAAATAGATTCCATGGCTATTGCTTTCATGTCTATGTCTAAAAACTGACACTCATATAAGACCAAATACGCCTTAAACCTCACTCTGTCCAGCAGAATTCCGCCTAGCGATACGTTTCTTCTCAGACCAGGGGAAGTGAATAACAGGAGGCAGAATGAAGCTGTTACTGTTATCAGCAATACCAGCAAAGGCATTATACCAAGCTAAGAAAGCACCAAGCAGAGCAAAGAGCCCACCCGCCTTTATCAATTTCTCATTTGGCGCACCATCCACATTGAAAAGGTACCCGAGGGAGAGCAAGAGAATGGCGATGTCGACGAAGAAAAAGAGGGAGAAGAATGCCAAGGTGGATTTGAGAGTGAGCATAGTGATCATTGTTGTGAAGATGAACCAGCCCTATTGAGAGTAAGTTAGTTCCAATCTCCTTCTTCTTGCCCGGAATAACATACGAAGAGATACAATGCAAACGAATTGTAAAACATAGCGGGAGACCCATTATCCGCTTCTTCAAGGGCCCCTATGATATCAAATCCACCGGGGATAAAAGTAATAGCAAGCGACATCCAGAAAGCACCGTAAGATGAGAGCACAGTGGCACCAAAGGTATTGCCAATCGCCATTTCCCTGGTTTTGTTAGCTAAAGCCCGAGTATTCATGTCCATAACATGTCTGAAACATACCACATGCCAGCCAAAAGCTGCACAAAGCCGCCATAAATCAATGCAGGCCCAACGATGATATTAGGCGCAGTAATGCCCCTGACGTTCATATTGAGACATCCCAGCACAAAGGTGGTGAGTGCGAATGCGCACAGGCCTAGTGGTGCCGGATTGGCGAGCTTGCGGTCTTTGGGGATGCGGTATAGACCTGGCTGGAGATCACCTCCGAAGGCAGGGTAACGGCTCGAGGCTGTGTTGACGTGGGCTAGGGGGCCAAAGTGGCCTGTTTCATAGTCGTCATTGCTGGAGGAATAGTTGTTTGTATCTTTGGCACTGATATCTTCTTCGTGGGACATTATAGGTTGGGGGCGTGAGGTAGACATAGATGTACAGAAGAGGGAAAGGGGGTATATAGTTCGAGAGGAGGGAATATATCCCGGATGGCAATGCAATTATTCTGGACAAGGTTGACAAGTTTGACAAGAACAATTGCGAGTTCGTTCTGCTTTATATATTGCGTAGACAAGTCGTGGACACCATGACACCACCACGCCCCCTCAACACATCATGATCAGGAAACAAAATTCCTGGGGAAGATCAGCGCCAGTGCGGGGGCGGGGCCAGCCCGAAAAAGAGTCTTCGGAAGCGAGAATAGAGGCGACAATAGGGGGTTCTGCTGGCATTGCTAGCATTGCTGGCATCTTGGCATAAGAGTACCCCGTAGTGGAGACAATATACAGTTCCATCCGTCCGTAGATGATCACATTGCGAGTACGAGATCGTGATGTATCGAGTAAAGATCAACACGTAAGACTCGTTCTGAGCCTAGAAATTATGGGGAAATGCGGAGATCTCCTAGGTGGTAGATCTTGGATCTGTCTATAACAGGGTTAGCGAGGGTGACTGTGTGGGGTTTCGGTTCCACCTGTCGGCATATTTAGCATCTCTAGCACTGGATTATAGTGTAAATACTTGGCAGAATGTGGAAATCTCTGTCACTGCCTAGATTCATGTGCCAAGCTGGTCATCGGGGTTCGAAACGCGTCACTCACTTTTCCTAGATCCATCCGGGCTGAATTCGCCCCCCGGGAAATCCGCACGCTCTACGGAAAAAAAGGACAAAAACTCAATGGATGATTTAGATTAACCTCGTTCCAATCAAAGCACAAGCTAGAAACTTAAAATCCTTAAACTACTCAGTAATTCTTCTGTACAACACCCCTTGCAAACTCCGCAAAGCTCAATCCAGGCTGAACTTCCTCTGCAAGGTTCGGCTGCGTGAATACAGCAAGAGTATTCCTCGCAATCTTCTGCCCAGGACTAGCCTTAGCCCCTTTGACAAAATGCGGCACGGCCATAAACTTGCCGTGCGTGATTAGCTGCAAGGCCTCACCAGTCTGGAAAGCCAGACAATCCTTCGGAATGTTGACTTTAACAATCTCATCAGTGCGGGAACGGATGTACAGTCCGGCCGAAGGGTCGGGGGAATGGGGAAGTTCAGGGAGAGGGGCAGATGCAGACCCTGACGGATCGAGACTTGGAGGCGAAGCGGCTTCATCGAGGAACATGGCCGATGTCAAGCCCGTCAAACAGCCGTGGTCAAGGTGTGTAGCGCACCAGTCGTCATCACTAGTTTCAACCTCTTCTTCCTGATTAGGGAAATAATGTAACAGCCGTGCCTTGGTTGTCAGGCTGGTTGTCACGACATGGTGCAGATACCCAGGCTTGTAGCCTTCGATGTTGGCTTCCGCATACCGGTCACATGCCTTGGCGACGAGTGCCGCGGTATCAATGATCAGCCCACATAGTGACTCCACGCTACCCCTGAATTCGGGTAATTTGGCTGGCGGGGGCCAGATGTTTGGCGCGGTATACTGGGGTAGATCTGGGAAATCATCTGCCGGGGCGCTGTCTAGAGATGCATCCTGATAGAAGGCACAGTTCACGTAATACGAGCCCTTTAATGTATCGAAATGGCCTGATTTCAGCGTTTCTTTACCGCAAGACCAGCCGACCAAGTATTTGGACTCTGGGCTGGTGAGGGTTTCTACATGGAGGTTAGTCTGATTTTGCGGTTGGAGTCGGGTGGAGGGGCATCTTACCTAGTTCGGGATCAGGGAGAGCCGCCAAATACGAGGCATTGGAGAGGACCTTTGTGCGCAAGTCGCTGAAGGTCGAGGGCAGGTCTTTGACCACGATGATGCCCAAAGAGGACGGCCCAAAGGCTTTGGTCAGAGTATCGAAGGAGACAGTTCCTACAAAACTTAGCATCTACTCTTCTTCTTCTGTTCTTCTGTTCTTCTGAACACATAACTTACCATCTACAAGTTCATGCAGACTGACGGTGACGGCCTCGGCCGTGTTGGTCTCCATGATGTTGTAGAAATTCAAATCAACTTCCCCGCTCTCGTATCTTTCTAATCTCAGAGGGCAGCTCTTCGCCTATCTGCCACTAAATTTCACACGATGTTACTTGATGCAGGGATATAAATAACACATCCAATAGGAGTCGAGAATTCCATATCGTCCCATTCTTGGCATATCGTACAGACCATTACTATTACAAAAGCCCTCACTCGCTACCCGACTGTCCATGTCGTCTAGTCACAGCCCGTAGATTACCAAATGGCAACACATCGGTAATTCGCTTGGCCCCCGTGAAAAGCATACAGAGACGATCAACCCCACAACCCCATCCACCGGTAGGAGGCAAACCCCACTCCAGGGCTTCGAGGTAGCTCTCATCTACCTCGCCAGGTTCATCAGCAGCCTTGCTAAATCGTAGCTGGTCCTCGAATTTGCGGCGCTGCTCAAACGGAGAGTTCTCCTCCTCGTATGTATTCACCACTTCCTTGCCCTCGATAAAGAGTTCACCGCGTGCGGCGACGCGCTGCTTGGTCGTCGGGTGAACGAAGGATTTAGAGAGTGGGGAGAGGCATTCGGGTGGGTTGATGATGAAGGTTGGGTTGATGCACTGTGATTCGACGTAGATGCTGCATAGTTCGTCAAGGAGTCGCGGGAGGGTTGGGTTCGTTGGGAGTGGGAGGGAGAGCTTGGTGAAGATAGCGTATACTTTGTCTAGGGCGTCGGGGGATTCAAGGTCAGGCAGTTTGTGACCAGTGCCCTCTTCGATGCCTATAAGGAAGTCGATACGGCGGAATGGTGCCGTGAAGTCGGCTGTGGTGGGGTTAAGAGTGCCTGTTGTGTTTAAGGCGCGGATGTGGGCTGCCATTCCGGAGAGGAGGTCTTCGGTCATGGCCATTAGATTCTCGAGATTGGCGTATGCATGGTAGAATTCACAGGTGGTGAATTCTGCGTTGTGTGTTTTGTCCAATCCTATATCTCATCAGCTTTGTTAGACAGGCATTTGGATATCTGTTTCAACACACCCTCATTGCGGAACGAAGGTCCAATTTCGAAGATCTTGTCAAACCCACCAACCACCAACCGCTTGAGCCATAGCTCCGGTGCGATTCTCAGCGACAGCTGGCGGTCTGGGAACTCGGTGGCAGAGGTATAGAACGGACGAGCAATTGCGCCGCCTGCCACAGACCCGATGATCGGGGTACTAACCTCCATAAAGGATCGGTCGATAAAGAACTGGCGTAGATACTGTACCAGGGCCGCGCGGGCTCGGATGATATCGGCTGTCGCGGGGTTGGCTAGGAACTGGACATGGCGAGGGTAGGGAGAGGTCTCGTGCTCAATGTCGTGAATGGGGACATCATGCAGACACGGCGAGAGCAGTTGCGGCAACTCGCTCACATCGATGGTGAGCTCGCCTCGTCCAGTGCGGTGCGGTCTACCGGTTACAGCTAGAATGGCATTTAGCGACACTCGAGTCAGGCCGGACGGAGACGAGACATACAGAAAGCGTCGCCGCGACGCAGAAGACGATAGAACTTCTTGAAGTCCTCGGGAGAGACATTCTCCAGACGACGCTTGTTGCACATCACCTGGACTTTATGGCCGTCCTGCACGATATCGAAGAAGATCAATTTGCTTCCGGCGAGTCTATAGGTACGGATTCTTCCTACTATTCTAAGTACATGGGCATTGTAAAGGCCAGAAAGCAGAACCTACCAGAGACGATGACTGTGTCTTCTACTGAATCATTGTCGGCGAGCTCGGCGTAGCGAGAGCGAAATTCGGCGCAGCTCAGTGTGCGTGTGTCCACCGCTAGGCGAGGGTATGGGTCTGCGCAGGCATCTTTGATCTGCTGTACGCGATCCTGTAAAGCCTTCTTTCCTGGTAATACTGCAGAGCTATGCTTTCGAATTGGCTGTGTGGTTAGTCGTGATGTAAAGAAAGTCTGAATGCGGGATTGTCTAGCGAGTCGCAGTCCTGCACTAAAGATTTGGGTTAGCAATGTTCGAGAAAATTGACATTGTTGATCCAAATTAAAGCATTAAGCTTTGTCAGATAAAATCCAGTACGTTCAGTGTCCAAAAGGACATCACTGTAGCGGTTCTAATGCGGGGATAAATCATCATATAAGGGGCGAGTGGGAATTGAGGGAGTAAAGCGATAAACAGTAAATGCAAGTCTTACCTGTTTCGTAGGCCAAAGCCAGATAAAGCCCATCTAGGGCGAATTGAAAGCATAGCAACTGCCAATGGCTCTCACATTGTTAAGAGAAGAGAGGAAGAAGAAGAAGAAACGGCAGAACCGAGTTTTTCCACGCGGGTGGCCCAAGCTTCTCCGACCTCCCGTGCTCCGAATACGTTGGACTTTCTGGTGCTCTACTCCACATATCTAGCCTCTTAACCATCTACATTCCAAATCTACTCCAAACACATATACATCATGTCTTTCCTCTTCGGCGGTGCCCCCAAGATGTCCTCGGCAGAGAAGATCGCTGCCGCCGAGACAGAAGTCGAGATGATCTCAGACATGTTCAACCGGTAAGTTGAAGCCCTACAGAATACCCAAGCGCTATGACTCGATTCAAAAACCAGAAGACTGCAAGGAATTTCATTCAACCCATCTTCGAACTATATATATGCATAACCCATTCTAACTTGTTACCGTCGCGATCATAGCTTGACCGAGTCCTGCACCAAGAAGTGCGTCCCCGCCGATTACCGCGAAGGCGACCTCAACAAGGGCGAGTCTGTCTGCCTCGACCGTTGTGTGTCCAAGTTCTTCGATGTCAACATCAAGGTCAGCGAGAAGATGCAGGGCGAGGCCAACGCCAACAAGCAGGGTGGCGGCTTCATGTAAACGTGTTGACAACGAGATTTCTTGGGAAGGAGCTCTGGTAGACTTGAAGCTAGAGAGCTCGGTGGTCTTTGTTTCTGTGTAAGGCTATTTGACTGGTTCGGCCTGCTGAAACCGGGCCTGTTTTGAATGATGGTTCACGTTTATACCATCACGGATGGAAGGTACGATCGCCGGTCTATCTCTGAATATGTACAATATGGTGGATATGGGAAAAACAGAGAATGAAAAAGGAAAATATCATACAAGTGTCGTCGTTAGGTCAGAAGCCCATGGATCGCGCTATCCATGCGGTCCAGGAAGTATCGTGCTGTTCCTCGCCTTTGACCAGGGCTTTGATTCTCATCTCGACATTTACAATGTGACGGTCAAAGTCGCTCAGGCCGGCTTCCATGTCCTCGACCTTGGACTCCAGAACGTGTAGTTCGTAGTCCAGTTTGGCACCCAGCAACTCGACGCGTTTCACGCCATCGGCGAGATGGTGGCTTTCATCTATGAGGATGTCACTAGATCGTTCGCGCAATCTCTGGTAGTCGCCAAAGCGTTCCAGGTAGACTGAGTTGAGCTCCTCATGTCGGTCACATAGGAGTTGGTTGAGACCTTCCACGGAGTCCACTTGTCGTTCAACCCAAGGCACAGTATGCTGGCTCAACTCTTGAATCCGTGAGCTGAAAATGCGTCCCTCTGAGGCAAGCATGTCTTCTTGAACGATAGCCTCATCCAGGTTATTAGTTTCTTTGACCGTTGGTTTCCCACCTAACGGCTCCCATTTGAATACCACTTCTTCAACTATGCTGAACGACAGGTGTCGTGCGCAGAAGTTGTCTCGCCGTTCAAGCTCACTTTCAAGACTTTGGAATGCTTCGCAACTTTGCGGCCGCCGCAGGGCCATGACAGCTATCCCGCTAATCGAGCCGTCACGGTCACGATCCGTTGACGCTGCCGTCGACCGAGATATAACGCGTTCCATATCGGATTCTTCCTCGATTATTGGAGCCTGCTGTACAATGGGCCAGTCTTGAGCTTGTGTTTCTGGCTCATCTTCTGGCACAGGTTCGATATGGATTTCAGGAGCTTTTCTCTCAGACTCGGAAAAAGGGGACAGTTGAGGTTTCTCTTCCTCCTCAATGAGCTTTTCGATATCGTTTGATATCTTTCTTTCTGAGCGGAACCCAGAGTCGGTTCGTGTTTTTGTTGACGGTGCCTCGTTATCACTATCGATGGACGGGCGGTATGCAAGATCGTGTGTCACCTCGGAGCTGTCTCGTGAAGAATGATGCTGATGATGATGGCGCTGCCGTCCGACTGCATCTTTGAAACGTCCTAGCCCTGCTCGCGCATCTGAAACTCGCCCACTGACGCCCTTCTTTCGATGATCCTTTTCTTCGGCGGGCGGTTCTGGCGTCTTCCAAGAGCGATCTAGCGCGGAGCTCGCTCGCTCGGCATGTAAATCCTCTGTCGAATGCTTTCTGCGACTGGTCCAGACATAACCACCTTGTTCATCGGTAGTAAACATCATATCCGATCCAGTTCCCCGGGTGAACCCGTCTTCGACACCACTCTTGCGCGGTTTACCCAGCCACAGCCACTTGGCTCTCTCACCATTGCAGCACTGAACAAAAGTGTCAAGATCCAGTGTTTCGATATCGGCAATACCGCCTTTGTCGCGCCCGCGGACCATCCCCATAACCATTTCACCACCTTGTCCACTCAGCTCCGCCATGGTTGACTTCACTGCATCGGTCCAGCCTTCTGCGTTAGCAGCCTTGGCCGTGACACGGTGTAACCGGTCCAATGTGAGTCGATCCAGTCTTCGAGACCGCTTCATTTTTTGAGACTTTTGGAACCCACCAATTCCTCTTTTCAGACTGTGGAAGTCGAATGCGTCTTTCCCCACTGGGGCGCCATAGGCGTGCAGTCTATTTCGAGCCCCAAGCAACGTGCCCAGCAATGCAGCCACGCTAGTGGGTCCTAGGCTGCTGTCGCTTGGCTCAATGTTGTACAGGTCTGTTCCGATATCTGTCCACCAATCGCTAATAGCTGCCTCAGTCACATCACAAAGTAGCCCGTCCACATATTCCGGGGCTAGCTTGTCAAACACCATCAAGGCAATCTGGCATTGTCTGACCAATTCCATGACCGCATTGTATAAAGGAACCCTCTCGCTTGTTCGGTACAACTGATGAAACTTGGCTTCGGTCGCCGCTGAGGGATGTTGAAGCTTCAAGCCCGCGCGGCCTGCGCACCCAAGTCTTTTTAAGTCTTCATTCACAATGAAATCCTCCCGGTGTTTCTTGATGTCGCCGTTTGGTATTGGAATAAGACTCAAGGCAGAAGGAAATGAGGCCAAATCGGTAACCATGACCGTCCCTAGTGGTGTTTCCTTCCTTCTGGCGTGGCATTGCTTCATGGCGTCAAAGTACATCCGCAATCGAGGCGACCATGTAGTTTCATTGGTCGGAACACTCAGTACTCCCACAATCACCGTATGCGAAGGGTCACCGGTATAGGTCGAAATGATGAATGTCGGATGCACGCGAGAGCAGGCCCATTGCTCAACAATATAAATTTCATACCCTTGCAGTGTTACACGTCGCTGGAGCACATCGGTCGAAGGGTCTTCTTCTAGGTATCGGAGGGCAACCGCATCAGTGAACACAATTCGCTGGTGGCCTTGCGGTGAGGGACGTTCGGCTCCAGTTGCGTGAGAGGCGGCCTCCGATGGCAGAGAGTCGGTACGATCGACCGGAGGGACATTCGGAGCGTTGACCTGCATGATGGCTGGTCTCCTGTTGGGCTCATATGCTAAAGGAACAAGATGAAAATAGCGCCGACCATTCAACCCAACCTTAAAGTAGATCACCTCTCCTAAGCTCAAGATACGAAGGGAGTGCCGGCCTTCCTTCGATCCTCCTGCACTCTTGGTCAGGTCGGAACAGTTGTGACATATCCAGGCAACAGGGTTTGAGGCATAGCATGAACCTGAAATAAAAGGAGAAAGGCAAATGTATTACGGGCGAACGCCTTGAGAACCGCATAAACCCCCGAGGTGTGCAGAAGTGGCGACGTCATTTCTGTACCTGATGGCGGACGGATCATGTGACCATGGCTGTCTGGTGTTTTAGCCTCAGGCATCTATGATTGTACATCTCCCCTCTTTAGGATTTAACAGCTTTGAAGAGACCTCGCGACAATGGTCAGCGCTCCCAAGATGCAATATATCTCTGCTAAATGCTCAAGAGAAAAATTACGAGGCTAATTATTCTCCAATAAGATCTCTTCTACAATGAAATCTCTCTCCAATATATGACGTCTGTCGGGAAATTACATGCTAACTCTTATACAGCAAAGCGAATACGGCATCAAGAAGAAAGAGGCAATTCTCGAAAGTCATCACCAGGATGCTCGTCCAGCGAAATGGCAGACGGATTTACATTTCCGATAGAACTATGCATGTTATGAGCCTATCAATTCAAAGCATGTGCTCCCAAAGCTCTAGGATATCCACCTCCAGTCACCTCTGTCCTGCTATTTAGCGTCCACCCGGCTGTATAATAGTCAGCAAAAGACTCATGTGAGTGAACGAGCTATACATACTCCTCCATGGGGACCACCGGGTCCGCCATGTCCACCCTGGTGTTGTCCAGGACCACCCTGTTGTCCGAAACCTCCCTGACCACCAGGTCCGCCGGGGCCACCCTGGTGTTGGCCACCTTGCTGCTGTCCCTGGAATCCACCCTGGGGTCCTCCAAACCCAGGGCCACCAGGGCCACCAGGGCCACCCTGCTGCTGTCCTTGGAATCCACCCTGGGGTCCTCCGCCGGGACCGCCAGGGCCACCATGGGGACCGCCGGGACCTTGCTGGTCGCCGTGGTTTCCGTGGTTCCCGTGGTTCTCGTGCTCGTGCTCGTGCTTGTCGTGGTGGCTGAAGAGACCCATGGTTGATGATGGTATGATGAAGTGGGGAGGTGGTAGATTGATGAACAGTGAGATCGAGATGTTATTTGAGTGTGAGTATAATTCTGGAAGGAAAAGGATGGAGGGGTTACAGCTGCCCTTTATAAAGACTGAGTGGCGTCACCGATCAGAATAGAGCTAAGACGCTATGAGCTGAGCCTAGTCTTAGACGGGGATGATGGCATCACATCACGTACGACTTGCCGATGTGGAGTATCAGAAGCCTATGATTGGGACGTGCTGGGTATCTCCTCCACTTGGTAAGAGTATCGATCGATGAAGACGTAGCCAGACCCTAGATCGATTTGCCGTTCTTATTTAATCTATTGATCGACTCCATCAATATATATCTGAGTATCGGTAGAGTTCCAGCTTGCAGCTATTCAGTGTCAATTCCAATATGAACAGCCAACTTTGTAACATAATATTAGCATTTGCAGATTATCTTTGGGGGCCTGTCGATTGCTGCTCAGTCTTCCGCTGCTGGGCTTGGCGTTGTCGATGCGTACGTACGCCTCTCCACAGCTCCAGCCCTACTCCGGACTAACCATCTTATTGCCAAAATTCTATCGCCCAAACCCAAGAGCCGTTCTCGGACTTAATTGCCGGTATTTTTTTAGCGTCGGTCGTAGTCATCATAAACAGTAAGTGGGTGTCAACCTCCGGGGCCGTGGACCAACCAGCATGCCAGATGGGCACAGCCACTGTGGCTTGTTCGTACCGCCACATTATAGGTCCATCAGCTAGCCACCATCGGGTTAACTAGACCATCTTTGCCATCATCGGCGATTAGACAGATAAACTACAATATAGGGTTCTGACAGATTATAATTTCAACTACGGAGTAAGTCCTCGCTATGTAAGTAACCCAACACCATTCGGGTGTTATAGCTTACCACACCATGACGGAAATAGTGGCAATTGTACCTTTTGTTAAAGATTTGCATACAAAAGGCACATACGGCTCATCATCAGTTTCTCGACTCTCGAAACAGATAGGAAATTTACAGTCACTATCCGAGGCTTTATATTTTCTACAATGAACGATCCATAAAGAGGTATCGTATAGCTATAGCGCGAACTATTGTTGCAAGTTGTTCGAAAACTTCGCGCCATAGCATATTGGACCCCCTGCCTACGGTTTAAATAACTAGTGAAGAGGGATATGTGGATATGCACGATGGACAGTCTGGCCTAGCAGACAAGACGAGAGCGACATAGCAATACCAACCATCCAGGGAGGTCAGCTAGCAAGCATGGGGATCACACAGACCGTAGTAGAAATCTTTATCTCCTAATACAACAACATCCTGTAAGCTCCTTTTTCATTCTGTAAGTGGTGACTGGTCTAGATTCTCTCCTCTAGGATTCTATGTAGTTGACATCAACGCCCCGATATTCTCTCCACGCCTGAAAGGTAAGGCCACTACTTGAGGATTCCGCTTTCCCCACCAGTACCGCCTTCCTTATTAGGTGCGACCTTGTATTCTGCCATATAATCTGCCACAAAAGACATGCATTTTGATCAGAAAAAAAAGTATATTCTACCTGATTCCTCTAAATTTAACCCCTTAATAATAAAGAAGTTGATATGACAGCAGTTACTTTATTTTGATACAGGATTACATACAAATTGCGACTGTCTTGCTACTACATATTTGACGAAAGTGATATATAAAAATAGAAGGCGGTGTGAAGTGCGATAGATAGAAGTGTGGTACCCGAATGGGGATTGGTTGCTTGGCAAGGACCGGGTCTCGAGGGAAATACATTAGCGGATGTTGTTATATTGGGAAGTCAAGCAAGTAGACTGTCACGTAGTTATAAAGAAAAAAAAGAAATTCTTGGTATTCGTCTCACGAGCACAGAAATATATATGTACATTCTAAAAAGGTCGCGAATCGAATCAACGCTATAAGTTACAGGCAAGCGTCTATACAATAGGACGTATCCAGCCACGGGCTAAGGCAAGGCCATGCTCATCTGGACTGGTTGATATCCCTTTGGATTGTGGAGATTCTTGTGAGCGGATGGCATCAGATCGACAATCAAAGAGAGAATATAACCGGTGAAGACAAAGGCGATGACTATGGAGCGGATTAGTATAATATCAGGCAGTGGACAGGCGAAAATCATATGTATACTCACCCCATTCAAGAGTAGCAGCCATGTTATTCTGGTTGTAATGGGTATGCTCCGTGACCCGGAAGACAATAATGAGGGCAAGTTCAACGACAATGAACGAGGATTTGATAAGAAAACTTGTCATGAGCATGGGCTGCCGCAGGGCATGTGCGATGCCCAGATAGATATAATCCAAGCACATCAAGGCCGCGCTGACGAGAAACCCGACGCTGGAGCTGTCAGTACATTGTGACTTAAGAGGTATACCGGATATATCGGGTATAGCGGTCTTGGCGAGGGACATACATAAAGATTGTCACGCAGACATCGTGCATGAAATGGTGGGCGATGTTGTCGAGGACGGATAGCATAATCAATCCGATACTCCCGACAACTGTGAAAAGGAATGAACCGTGCGTGCACGCTTTGCTGATGTATGACTTGTTTTGAACATGTTGGTAGAAAGAGAGGTTTAGAAGTAGGACTGTTGTGATCGATCCGATCATGAATAAGGGTTTTAATTCCTGGGCTCCAATATCTGAAATGAATCTGTTCAAAGATGTTGGTTAAATCTTGGCATGATTGAGGATGACCAAAGAAGGCAAGTGCTCACGGTATATTCTGACCAGGCTTCATCAAGCCATATCTCGGTTCACCGATCATAGTCCAGTGGCCTAACATAGTGAGTAGCATTGCTAAATCCAATGTTAGCATATTGCTCAATGCGATCGTGGAAAATTCAAGACCTCACCTAGCCAAGTGGACGCGGCTACGGCCGGAAAGACCCAGGAAGGGAGGAACATTATAATGTGTGCGTATAGCTAAAGAGTGTGGTTTGGAGCAGCAGTCATAGTCTTGTTATAACGACAGTATCAAAGAGCACGGGCTGGTGAAGTTGGATACCAGCCACATCTCTTTACTCAAGTAGTTGACAAAGAGAGAAAGTGATCCATCCTTAGGTTGGGAATCAGGCAACAAATATTGTGCCTGTCGATCCCTGCCCCTATGACGAGGGTCAGTTATGGTATGTGGGTCTATTAAGGAATTGGCAACCCCTTGATCGTTGTTTCGTGTAAGAAGCACATGTTTCGTACATGAAAGGCACAAGCCGGGTTACAGAATTAGCACAAAGATGGTGTATTTATGTCGCTTTCATGAAACTTGGGAGGTAGATAATGAATTTGGCATGCTTTGACTGATATCTATGCGTAGAATGAAAAATCAGATTGCTTGTTGCTCCACTGAGCTCCATAAAAAAAAAGGGAATCGAGAACCTGGTTACATATCCTTTAGTACCATTGGTGGGGCCGGGGCTGGGATATGTTTGTCGACATTGGGAAAGCAAAGCATCATGTACATCGCACCGTTTCGCACGTATCAAATGTGGAGATGGAAGTGATCGCCTCGTGGATGATCAAAGCTTGTATTCTCACTGTACCTGTCGCCTGTAGTGTATCAGAGTTGCATCAAAGGCCAACGTATATCCCTTGGCGAGGATGGAAGGGACCGGGGTCTGGAAGGAAAGTCCTATGAGCATTTCACGGATCTCAAATCCCGGTGTAAAGACGAGAGCAACCGAGAGCAACCGAGAACAACCGCCGCTCCCGTGACTACGGTTGTACCTGTAATATGATCTCAGGTACCGATTTGGGAGAGAAACCAATAAGCACGGAGTATCTGTCTTTTGATACTAGACGTGTCAAAGGGGCATATGTGAGGAAGCAGACAGGTTAAGAGGTGGGACCCAGGATACACCTACATGAGTTCGATGCTCATGATGAGGTATCTGGCTGGCACGTTGTTCCGACGTTTCAACCTGTTTTAACAGCACGGCAACTTCCCGGTCGGACAAGGGGCTGGGGTCTGCTTTGTTGGCCGGTAGGGAATGCAGTCAGTAGAGGTACCTAGACTGAAAGGTGGCTGGGAGATGTTCTAGTGATATGTCAGTGACTGTAATTCCACGACAGGTCCATGGTTTGGCTGTGTTGGAGCTCCATTGAGATGAAACTTATTGATAGCGTGGTGTTCGGTTCGACCAGCCGGCTGAGTAGACACCGGCACCGGCATGGAGTAGCCGAATGTGTACAGGAGTACGGAGTAGAGAGTGGATGACCGAGGGGTATTACATCAGTGGGGCAGTGTTGACCCTACGGCGACATTTCAACCAAAAACCGATAAGAAACGCGGATGAAGATAGTTTATCTAGCAGTGCAAGGAGTTTCAAGGAGAGAAGTGATGGCAGCAAAAACAACTTCAATAAAGACTGCCCAGGTGGCTGCCGTAAGGGGGGAACAGTGGGCCGGCTGGCAAGGGCGAAATGTGATGCGACTTACGGACGCGTCAGTCAGGACGCGACTTGTTTTGAAAATTTTCTTTTGAAGTTTATGGATTGTCTAACAAGATCATGGAACTATCTAAGCGTTATCTCTTCTCTAAGAGCCACCGACATGGGTAGCAAGTAGTGAAAAGACTCAAGATACTCGAGGGTGACCGAAGTCGCCCATCGAAGAATCAAATTCAAACTCGAGGACTCAAGAGTCAAGGAGTTGAGGCAGTAATGTTTCAAAAATTCCCAAGCGTGCGGTAAAGCTCGCTTGAAGCAGTCAATTTGGTAGTTTTCAACTAGCAAAAACACGATCTCGGATGTCTCCTCACTGATACGTGTAAAACCCATGCACTAGGATGAAGAAGAAAGAAAAAAGAGGACCAAGTTTGGGGGGGAGACCACCTATTTATATTTTCCTATTGGCTGAAGGCAGCAGCAATGAAAAGGTAGGTGACGAGCTCGGAATAAAGGATACTCCGAAGCAAAATAGCCGTGTGCAGCCGTGGATACCCGGAAATATCGGAGTTAGGCGGAGAAACTATGAAGCCGAAGCTAGATGTGATATATGGACGAATACGGAAGGCGGTATGTAGTGCCAAAATAACGCCCAGGTTACAGGGCTACGAAAGCCTACGATGCTGATGTAGGGTACAGGGAGGCTTACATGGGGTTACTCACCGGGATTCTTGGCCTGAAGCTCACCAGGCCTAAGTATATACCAAGCTATGGAGTGTAGATTCGAAGAAGGGCTGATTCTTGTGAAATTTGGTGTTAATGCGAGGTGGCTGTGTACCGGAAGCTGGAAATGAATAGGATAATTTGTATGCATGTATGTAGTGTATGACTTTTAGCTTCATGGATGGAATATGCGTGCTCATGCTGCTCATCTACTATGTACCAGGCCTGGGCAAGATTCCCTATTGCTCCATAATCACTTGCCATTCACCTTCGGAGGGGTTGAATCACGTGGAAGATCACCGGGAACAGCTTGTCTCTCAGTTCGATTTCGCCCGGTTTTCTCTGACGGTTGTCTCTATTTCGCTGCATCGTTTTGGAACAAAGATTTATATTGCCTCAAAATTTTATATATTGCATCCCGCGCCGAGATAAAGAGCTCTTATCTGAAGTTCTCCACATGGCGAGACTCGGTAACCTCTCCAGTCACCTCCGAGCATATCAACCGAAACCCACCTGCAATGGAAGTAGTGCAGAAAGAACACAGCCGACTCCTCAAGAGGACCGAGGGCTCTCAGGGCATCAAGAATGTTCAGTCTGCAATCGATTCACTTCAGTCTGCTCGCGATGCCATAGCTGCTGGTCAGTAGTAAACGTGCCCCGCCAGGTTTCTCAACTGACGACGTCGATTTCTCCCCAAATAGATCCATCCACTGCCTCTGCCACTCTAGCCACCCTTCACAACTCGGTTAAATCGTCCTTTGACTCTATCAATGCCAGCTTGAAAGAGACTCACAGTGGCCTCAACAAGTACACCAAATCGCTAGATAAGGTATCCAGAATACTGATCGTCCATGCGTTGCTACCAATCTAACATCTGGAACAGCTGTTTAAAGATCGACCACTGCCTAGCACCGACGACGATGACCTCTCTTCACACGAAACCCTGATCAACCGCGCTATCGCCATGCATCTCCTTCGCGAAGGTCAGTTCGGCGTGGCCGCCACCTTCCTCTCCGAGATTGCCGAGGAGAAGAGAATGTATCCAGTCTCCCAGAACGAGCGTGTACCGACCAATACAACTGCGAGCCTGCTCGATATTGACGAAGTCCCTTCGACCGAGATCCGGAAACAATTCGCCTCAATGTACTATATCCTACAACAACTACAAGAGAACAGGAACTTACTGCCTGCGATCGAATGGTCGAGAGAAAACCGCGAGGCGCTGGAAGCCCGAGGCAGCAACCTGGAATTTGAACTCTGTCGACTGCAATTCGTATGGCTGTACCATGGCGGAGCGAACAGCCAGGGAACCGCAAGCGGATGGCTAGCAGCGCTCGAGTATGCACGGCAGGAGTTCCATCTCTTCGTGCCTCGGTATTTGAGAGAAGTTCAGCAGCTAGTGGGCGCAATGGCGTACTCGTCCAACCTCAGCGAGTCGCCATATGCAGCTCTCTTCAACAATACTAGCTCGGCCTGGGATGACGTAGCTCACTTCTTCAATCGTGAGTTCTGTTCATTGCTGGGTCTTTCGGCGGATTCACCGCTGTATATTGCTGCTACGGCGGGCGCGATCGCTCTGCCGACGCTATTGAAACTACAGACGATCATGAAGTCGAAGCGGACGGAGTGGACTTCCGACAACGAGCTTCCGGTAAGGAAACCGCTACTCTGTGTACGAATCAACACTAATATCTGTATTTTCAGGTCGAAATACCTCTCCCTCCCCAATATCTCTTCCATTCTATCTTTGTCTGTCCGGTTTCAAAGGAGCAAGCGACCGATGAGAATCCTCCTATGATGATGCCATGTGGACATGTCATTGCGCAGGAATCGTTGAAACGCCTGGGCAAGGGTAACCGGTTTAAATGCCCGTATTGTCCTAGCGAAAGCCACCCCAAGGATGCCAAGAAAGTATTCCTGTAGTGTAGGTCTTTCTCTTTCTTTCTCTTTCTTTCTCTTTCTTTCCCTGTCCTCATATCTCTGGGTATTTTTCTTTCCATGGCAAACGTCGATGAGACACGTCTTCAGGGAGCCGGGTCTTGCCAGGGGCGTTAGCGTCGGCGTTCAGGGGCTTATATGTTGCGGCATTGCAATGCAGGTCCATTCAAAGCTGTACGAAGCACTGCAATTTAATTCAAACCTGACATCGAGCATAAGCAAGTTCAAGGTAAAATAACAATCTCACCATAGCTGTTTCCCAATGGACGTATCAATTACAACAAAGAAACCATCAGAATCTGCGTCAATAATCCACAATCCACAACTATTTCCCAAATAGGAAATACCAATTTCCTTTGTCTCGATGGCGGCATCTGATTGGCCAAATCTAGGCCCGTGACCACGCGCCGATTTGGCGACTTAAAAAACCCCTTTACGCGGTCGAAACTAGCTGTGACGCGTCTTTCGCCGAGCCCTACCCCTCTACGCTGGCTAATGAGAGCTATTCAGTCGATCATCTGTATGCAACCCGTCCCACGTCCTGTAATATGCTCAGAATACAATAATAGATGTACGATGTGACTTGTCTCCGTAACAAACGGGAGCTTGTAGTCCTCTCTGTCTTTTATAAATACTGCCACATCTGCCCCTGAATCCATCCACAGCTGTCTCTATATTATCCCCAATCCAGTCTCCTATCCTATCCAGTCCATAATATAATAGCAATGTTGTCCAAGAGAACACCAGAGACTCCAATTCCTGGCCGGTATCGCGCGGCAAAAGCTTCAGCTTTCACGCTCCAGTCGCGCCGGGTTCCTCGCGACAGAACCAAAGATCGAGTGCCTAAGGACAAAGAGCGAGAGAACTCTGGCTCTGGATCTGGTTCCGGCTCAATTCGGAGTAAGACTCGACGACTTGAGCAGCGTCGAAGATTCGACAAACCCCCAGACGTAACGTAAGTCCATGCCCATGTATCTCCATCTCCATCTGCGTCTACATTTCATCATCACCATCATCTGCACCACCAAATCATTAATCCAACCGCTAACCCGACCCCCAGAACACCCCCAACAAGTCCAATAGTAATGCTCCGCGTGGGCCCCGAAAACCGCCTCTTCGCCGCCCACGAAGCCATCCTCTGCGCATCGCCCTTCTTTGCCACGCACTGTACAGCCCAAACACCGGACCCGAATGCGCCACGGCCTAGACTCCCCCTCCAACCGGCAAGCAAACGCATTGACCTCCCAGACGAGCAAGCCGAAGTTTTCTCCTGCGTCCTCGAGTACCTCTACAAGGGCGACTACTACCCGCGGCTGCGACACAACAGCCGAACTCAGACATGGGAGCTGGAGGACGCCGATGCCGGCGTTGGCGCAGGCGCCAGTGGAGAATTGGGACAGGCGACGGCGACGGTGTTTCATCATCGAGCGCAGGGGGTGATATTACGGGATACGGCTATTTAGTAGGTTGAATTTTTTTTCTTTTACTTATTCTCATCTGGCTATGAATGTGTGTGTACTAATGTATGTTTCGACAGCTGCGCAGCAGAGAAATACAAACTCCCCCGTCTCCAGCGTCTCGCGCTGCGTAAACAGGGCCTGCACACTGGGATCCAGTGCAGCACGATACTTGCAAGTGCTCGGTTCGTGTACGAAAACACGCCGGATACGGAGTCGAAGCTGCGGGCGCATTACCTTGCGCTGATTGTGCGGTCGCGGAGCACTTTTATGCGCAGTGGAACTATGCAGGCGGAGATGGAGCGTGGGGGGAAATTGTTTTTTGATCTGTTTGTTGCTTTGTGTAATCATATGGTGAGTTTACCTTTCTTTGCGCTTGGGGATGAGGTGCTAATTTGGTCTACGATATAGGATGACCCTACTGGTCAGTCGGTTGATAGTTCAGCTGTTACCACTCATTGTTAGGGATGGTCATAGTTCCGGATTAAGGTGGGTTGTTGGCTTTTTGACTAATCGCGCGGTTTTCGTCATTTTATATCGCTGCTGGCAGTGTTTCATACCCGTGTACCACTATGTTTCGATACCTACAGAATGAAGAGTGTGAATCAAGGTGTAATTCTCGAAATGATTGATTCGTAAATTCGTAAAGATAGGATCTAATATAGTCCAGCTAGCCCAGTTTTGATATATCTCGTGTACCAGGCCAGCGTGAACTGGATGACACTGATTAAGCTGGCGCTTCGATCCGGCCGATGACCAAGTAGTTGCTAGTGTGCAATTTGTATCACGTCAGGCCAAAATTCTTCGGCAGCGGTGTTAGCTCATGAGCCTGAGTATCCTGGTATGTCGAATAATATAGCTGCATGAATGTAAGTCATAGGCGGATGTGTGTATACCTGACCATTTTGAAGGTCCTGGCGACCAACGAGGGAGTTGTCCATGAGCATTAGACGAAATGAGGTTCAAACACGTTGCAGTGCATTGCCACCCAAAAGCGTAATTAGACACCTGTGCCCGGGAAAGCACCTCCCTTGCTCAAGACGATGATGCCTCGATCACGTGCGATGTATCCTTTCATGAGTCCCTAAGGAGGCGACATGTCAGTAAACACTTACGGATTGATTATACTTGTCAGCCTACCTTGTAGATGAGATTGGAAAGCAGACACTCCACCTCATCAATATCGATGCGCGACCGGCCACTTGTAGAAGTACCCACACGGAGAGCTGCGGCAAATTCATTCACATGCACACGAGTACGCCGAACCGGAGATTGACTCTCCTTGGGTTCGTCGAAACCACCAGCGAGGAAAACTTTTCGGAAAAGGTTGCGCAAGGCAATATCACGTCCACGTTCTAACGGCAGGTAAATACGTCTCTTGACAAACTCTTCCTCGCCGTCAGACATAGCCTGGTCGAATCCAACCAAGTCGCCTTTTCGGATACAGTTCGACAGAGACCGGAAAAGCTTCTCGAGTCGTGGGAATGGCGCGAGAAGTTCCTTGGTGGGGAGCGTGTGTGTGGTCACCAGGTGACAGGGAATAAGGTAGGTAAGAATCAATCTGATAGTGGTTAGTGAAAGCCCATATATAGCTGGAGGGCTACTGACTCTCGATTCTTGGTTGCGTCTCGATGACACATCTTCCAAGCCCACGTTAGATGTTCTTCAGCCTATAATGCAAATAATCAGTCCTGGTGATGGTCCACGGACACAGCTCTTGCTAATACCTCTGGGTAATTCTCATCCAAGAAGTGGATGACTCCAACGTAATATTCGAAGGTGACAATGTGAGCTTTAGGGAATGCTTCGGGAGGGGGAAGATCAGCCGATGAGGCTTTGATGGCGCGAAGCAAGTTTTTGGTAAGACCGACGGAGTTGATCTAAAGGAGAGAGATGAACATTTTCCGAGCGACAGTGAGGTTGACATTTGGTACCTTGAAATACGTCTTGAATAGGAGATTGGTCATGTTGTAGATACCCCACTTACGGGACTCTTCAGGGGGTGCTCTGGATCTGATCAGCAATGGAACAACTCAAATAATCTAACCATATCCTTACCTATCACTCAGGCACAGAGTGAACATCCGGTTAATGACCCGAGCAGCCTCCTCCAAGTTCGCATTCTTCTCAACATCAGCTGCGATGTCATCCTGGAACCCAAATCCAGTGGAGCCTTGGGATGCTGCTTCAAGATCGGCATTGATCGCGAAAGTACGCAAGTACTTCCCGACTGTGTACAAGCATGGCAATGTCCAAGCCGGAATGCCGGCAGAGCCCGAGTATCCCCGGATGAGGGCATTGGCGACCTTTTTCCAGGCATTGAAGACTGTAACAACACTAGCACCCGGAAGGTGATCTTCACACCGAAGTATTTCGCCTATAGCTTCCCAGTAAACAGCAAAGATGTCAACCCAGGCATTTTGTTCGGCCTTCGGCAATTTCAGACTTTTCCCATGGAAGAGAGCGTAGCTGAGATCCTTGGATATGTATTCGGCGTTGGAGAACTGGTAAAAGGAGCGCAGCCGATCGCGATCTTCGGACGGCGCGATCGGGGTGAGCACAGCAGCTAATTCCGGGCCGGACCCGTTGAGGTATGCGTTCTTGAATGCGGTCGGGAGAGAAGTCATGGTGAACTACCCTCTGGCGAAAGAGCGCGTTGATTAAATTGATTGTCAATTTATGAGTTGAAAAGAAGCATTCGAGGTGGGGAAAGGGTTGAGATCCGAACTGACCAAGACAAGCAAGAGTCCATACTTTTGGAGAAGGCATGTGGGGAAGGCGAGGCAATGTGGCTGGTGCAATGTGGCGGAAGAGGAGTGGCGCAGTCAGATGGCTAAATGGGACTAGCGCAGAACGGAATGCCTCCACTCGCTTAGGGCAAGGGCGGCAACCCTAAGCACAATTGGAACCTCACAATTCTCATTTTCCATCGACGGCACACTAACGACTCATCCACCACAGCGACAATCACAGTGAGTACTTGCCGCTTGATTTTATCGGGGATTTATACTAACATTGAACTCTTCCAGATGGGTGAGTGATTTCTATTCCCTTCCCGATCCCCCAGGTCTTTTTTTCGAGACAACGGTGTGCGCATATTGGTTGGACGAACTTCGAGACGCAAAGAACACCCACGATATCGCATGATGCAATCACAAAAGAGGAGGACGCAATGGCAAATCGATGTCGCTTGGAAATGTTTATGAAGGAACGCACAACGCTGTCGATCAGGGCTACGCATGGTTGAATCTCGAAGTTTTCAATATCCACATATCACCCTTGCTCTTCTCGAATTTTCGCCAACCTGCATCGCGCACCGTTTCATCTCTCGAACTGGACATCTGGGCAATTGGAATATACACTAGGAACTATGGCTGACGGATTCCCAGGGCGTCTTACTGAGTACCAGGTCATCGGGCGTCACCTGCCCAACGAGGCGAACCCCACGCCCAAGCTGTACCGCATGCGCATCTTTGCGCCCAACACCGTTGTGGCCAAGTCGCGTTTCTGGTACTTCATGTCCCAGCTCCGTAAGCTCAAGAAGGCCAACGGCGAGATCGTTTCCCTGAACGTGGTATGTTGGGATTGAATATTCGAGGATATGGAATGGTACTCATCGTCTCGTGTCTAGATCGACGAGAAGCGTCCCCTCAAGGTCAAGAACTTCGGTATCTGGATCCGCTACGACTCGCGCTCCGGTACCCACAACATGTACAAGGAGTTCCGTGAGATGAGCCGCACCGACGCTGTTGAGGCCCTCTACCAGGACATGGCTGCCCGTCACCGCTCTCGTTTCGGTTCCATCCACGTATGTTGCGCTACCCGAACCTTCCGACAATGACCATATTCTAATGATTATTTCCCTGCAGATCCTCAAGGTTGTTGAGATCGAGAACAATGACAGCATCCGCCGCCCCTACATCAAGCAGCTCCTCCAGAAGGACCTCAAGTTCCCTCTGCCCCACCGCGCCGGTGGCAAGGTCGGCAAGAAGGTCTTCGCCTACTCTCGCCCCTCTACCTTTGCTTAAATGTGATGTTTCGGGTGTTGGGTTTGGAGTGTGTGGATGAATGACTGTTTATGGCCATAGCATGCATGAAAGATGGTCATGTGGAAACCACCGCCCCGCTCACGGGCGAGATGGTTGGATGTCTCTAGTCCCCCGTATGGTGGCATCTTTAGGTTATTTTGAAAAAATCATCGGGTTTCTTGAATTATTCGAGTTCTAGTAGCACAATGGGCATACATGGAGAGTGCTTATTTGATAGATGCCAAGACATCATTTCGGATGTATCAACCTGCAATGAAGGCCTTCTGATTCCTGTCAAAGTCTGTCCATTCACAAAGTGGCCGTATGGTTGTACTGTTACACAAGGTACTCGTTGCAAATCGCTTACTACTGGCCATATATCTCATTGTAAACTACATTCATATAGATCCATGGGGGTCAATGCTCCATATAAAATACTAATCGATCCTATCGCCCTCTTTACATTGCAGTTTCGGTCTTGAAGTAAGGGTTGTTTTAGCCGCGCCTGGGACCGGCTTGGATGCCTTGTATATCAGGCACCCACGTGCTATCTTCAACTGCCATTTTAGTTGCAAGTCTTTGATTGGACTGGCAATAAAGACTAGCTACTTGAAGTATCTTATGACTATCTTCAAGTTTACTTAAACAGTCTTTACAGAACCTTGGAAAACATTGGTATGTACAGGTGTCCAGGAACTATTGCGTCATTCGAAATCAGGTCGGGAGGGAGCTGTCCGCTTTCGCATATGTAATCCAATTTCTTCGGGGCCTTCCCAAGTTCCTCGTTTCCCTCTTACCCCATTCCCCAAGTCATTGCAATCATGTTTGCTCGTCAATCTTTCCGTTGTGTGCAGCCCTTGAAGCAGGTAAGTTGAAAAGGGTTCTCAATTGAATCCCCATACTAAAACCGTTCAATCAGGGTTTCCGCAAATACTCTGCGGAGGCCGCTCCCAAGAAGTCCAACTTGGCCCCCATCTACGTTGGTGTGGGCCTCGCCGGTCTCGGTGCTGGTTTGTACCGCTACAGCACCGGCGCGGTCGCTGAGCCCAAGGACCGCCCCAAGGTCTTCAACGGCGAGGACTGGGTTGATCTCAAGTTGGCTAATATTGAAATCCTGAGCCCCAACGCCAAGCGTCTTCGCTTCGAGTATGATGATAAGGAAGCTGTCTCTGGCCTTCCTGTTGCTTGTGAGTAGTCTGACTCCGAGCATGGTTACCAATCAATCACTAACAGGAATCTAGCTGCTCTGTTGACTCGTTTCAAGCCCGAGGGTGCCGAGAAGAACATTCTCCGTCCTTATACCCCCACTAGTGATGAGGGTAGGAAATCATAAAATGCGACTTAGTTTTCAAATGCTAACACATAGCAGATATCCCCGGTTACCTTGAACTTGTTGTCAAGTCCTACCCCGGCGGCCCTATGTCTGAGCACATCCATTCCATGAACGTCAACCAGCGCCTGTCGTTCAAGGGTCCTCTTATCAAGTATCCCTGGGAGGCCAACAAGCACGACCACATTTGCCTGATCGCCGGTGGTACTGGTATCACCCCGATGTACCAGCTCGCTCGTGAGATCTTCAAGAACCCCGAGGACAAGACCAAGGTCACTTTGGTCTTCGGCAATGTCACCGAGGAGGATATCCTCCTGAAGAAGGAGCTGCATGATTTGGAGAACACTTACCCCCAGCGCTTCCGTGCCTTCTACGTCCTGGACAAGCCCCCTGCGGAGTGGACCGGTGGCAAGGGTTTCATCACCAAGGAGCTGCTGAAGACCGTTCTGCCGGAGCCCAAGGAGGAGAACATCAAGATTTTCGTCTGTGGCCCTCCCCCCATGTACAAGGCTATCTCCGGTGCTAAGGTCAGCCCCAAGGACCAGGGTGAGCTCACTGGTATCTTGAAGGATCTGGGTTACAGCAAGGACCAGGTCTTCAAGTTCTAGATTATTGTAGAATATTTAGCTAGAATATGTCGCTAGTTGGCTATGCGACAGGATAGCCATGTATATTGGTGCATCTTGTTTTCGGCGTGTTGCCGTGTCTCTGGCTGGCTTCGGACGTCATATTATAGAAGAAATGCATTTTGCTTCCAAATAGATAATCATGTTTATCTGGCGCTTGTAGTTATCTCTGTCGCATGAACAATGATAAGAACTACATAGGTAGATATAAAGAGAGGAAAAAAGCATGTGGACCATAATGAAGATGAAGATGGGAAGGGTGGTGGATATATATGTGTACACCAACTGGAAATACTTTTGCAGAATACGATATCAACAGAAGATGGCGCCGAAGTAGTGTTAATATAGTAATACAGTAAAACAAAGGAATCTATACCTAGAATCAATTGAATAACTGCCTACATACATATACATGTACACAAAGTACCTAGTTATTGGTAGCTAAGTGACATACATTACCAGGCACTAGATTATAGAGTATACTGAAATAATTGCGCCGGCAAGAAAAGAATCAGAAATTCAGTTAATGCAGTTTTAATGAATTGAATTAAGAAGTCAGAATAGGCGTTCGTACTACAAGTTTGACACCTTGTGTTCAGTTGGGTGTTCAGCTGAGCCCGGGCGACCCTGAAGTTGACATAGCGGGGGGGAGTAGAACATAGCCCACATTTGAATATGTCCAGCCCCTCAAAAAAGGGAAAAGAGCAGAAATAGTACCAAGGACTATATCTGTGACATAACAAAAAGATCTGGAGAAATCAATAGTCAACTATATATGAATACAATCAAATTCCTTAGCAAGTATACAAGAATAACTACATGGCCCCATAAAAGCCTGTCATCTGGGATAGGTAGTTACGTATTTATTATGAATTTAGCAATCCCTAAAATATTATGGACTACTATCAAAGGACCTATGAATGACATAGTTTAAGAACTGAAAGGTAATACTTTATGATAGCCAAGTGAATAGAATAACATATGGAAAGGACTCCGGAGGTGCACTGTGTTGCCTGGGGTTCCCGGGGGTGTGTCGCATGACAAGGCCCAGAGCCTAAGCCTAAAGCAGAGCGAAAATGCCCGGGGCACTTCGGGGGTGCCTTTTGCTATTTAGTGGGTACCCCCCCTCGGCCCTTCCACCCCCCGGTCCTCTTCCCCCCTTCCCCCCCCGAAAAACAGGAAAATTCTCTTTTCTTCACCCCAACCCATTCTCTCGGCTTCAAAACAATGGCTTCCAACCAAGATGACACGACCGTTCAGGTCAACAAAGAAGAGCTCAGACGGGCCAGCGACTTGGTAATTTTTTCCCTCTCTTTTTTTGCTCTCTGACTTTTGTATTTTCTGCATTTCGGTTCTTTTCTTCTGTTCTTCTGTTTTCTTGTGCGCATTCCCAAGTGCGCGCCTGCTACGCGTCGCGTTTTAGGATCTATAAAGCTACCCATTAAGCTGTTGAAGCTTAGACTATATCATCTCATACTTCAGCATCATGTTGGCAAGCTTCATGTGCAAAAGAAAAGAACATCCCCTGCCCCTTCTCCTCTATTCAGACTCGCAGACCCATCTTGACATCGCGACTTTCTTACCAACTTACGCGCTTCCTGACTACCCCTCTTGCTTCCCTAACCATATACCCATACATATACACAATGAATAAGCGTAATTGCCCTTGATATAACACCGCTAACAATGCCTCATAGATCGTCATGCGCCTCATGGAGGTGCAGTCTTACATTGCTGACCTAGGCAAGGCCTACGTCCAGCATGTAAACAACATCACCGAAGGACGCGATGCCAACATTGAGCTCCCCCTCGGTCCCTCTGGATTCATGGGCCCGGATTTTCTTTTCCGTGCCGGCAGCCCCGGTGCTAAGTCTGAGGCTGGTGGCCCCAAGAAGCGCAAGCGCGCGCCCGTCGACCCCAACGCGCCCAAGCGTGCCTTGACACCCTACTTCTTGTATATGCAGCACAACCGCAGCAAGATCGCCGCCGACTTGGGCAATGATGCGCGCCCCAAGGATGTCGCCGACGAGGGCACCCGGCGCTGGCAGAGCATGGAAGATACCCAGAAGGAGGTATGTATTGGCATCAAATCAGTTCCAGCTTAGTATTGTACTCAAGAATACAGAGCTAACCCATTCGCATAGGTCTGGAAGAAGATGTATGCCGCCAACTACGACCAGTACAAGCGCGATATGGCAGCCTACAAGGCCAGCAACAAGGTTGAGGAGGACCACGATCCCGCAGCCAACCAACTGCAACAGGACTTTGCCGGTGCCGAGCCCGAGGCTGAGGCTGAGGCTGGGGTCGAGGGTGAGGCTGAGCACGAGGAGTCTGCCGAGGAGTCCACCGAATCATCCGACGAGTCGCAGTCCCCGTCTCCCGTGAAGGAAAAGACCCCGCCGCGCAGCACCACCAAGCGCCGCCGCAGTGATACCAAGGCCAAGGAAGCCGAGACTCCTGCCAAGTCGCCTGTCAAGCGGGGTCGCAAGGCTGCGGAGCCGGTGTCAACACCGGCTGTCAAGACACCGGCTGAAAACAAGCGTAGGACCAAGAAGCGCAAGAGCGAGGTGTAAAGGAGTTTGTGATGCTTTCTGCTTTCTGATTTGCTTGACTCCGGGGTCAGATGAGATGGGTATCGGTCTGTTGGATTGGATGTGTAACCCCTCGGTTTGCCTTTTTCAGCGGCGTTTGGAGAAAAACTGTACCTATTTAGCCTGAACGAGTGAAATGGACTGATCATAGGACGTGGTTTCTAGATATCCCCATGAGTTCTAGTATCTATGGTAGGTCAGGGCTAAATAGTAACCCGTGGACATACAAAGCCAGATAAAAGAAAAAACAGACTAGATCTCACTAACTCCAACTAAGTCCCAGTGCATTAATTACATGTATGTAGTTGATTAGTTAACTATCAATTTAGCAAAGCCTTGACTAATGTCGCTAACCTCCGTTCCCCGGCCCAATCGGCCTCCACGGTCACTTATCATGGGCGATGGCCTTATCAGAGAAGAAAGCCCTGGACGCCATTTGAAATGTACCGCATCCCCACATTCCTCGCTTTTTTGCCTTTCCTACTTAGATCTCCTTGAACTGCATCTTCTACACCTTCACTAACTCTTGAGGTTTCAAACTTGCTCAAACAGCCTGAAAATTCAGTTATCCTGCACGCCAAGAACTGCCAGGTTCAGGTTCCACATGCACTATGCAGCTTATTCCGAAGGAGGCAAGTCGCACATACATTCCCCCGAGAGACAAACAACTAACACCCCTGTAGCTTGACAAGCTTACCATCGCCCACCTAGGCTTCTTGGCACAGCGTCGTTTAGCACGTGGAGTGCGGCTCAACCATGCAGAAGCTGTGGTATGTGTATCTTCAAGAGGTGTAGGACACGACCACTAATATCCCCCAACAGGCCCTGATAGCCTCAGTGCTACACGAGGTACGACAAACGCATCCAATCCCCTACAATGATATCAGGACATACTATATCTCCAATTAATTCAATGCGCAAACTAACTCAAACCCCCGCAGTTAATCCGCGATGGCCAGTACTCCGTCGCCGATCTGATGTCCATCGGCAAAACAATGCTCGGCCGCCGCCACGTCCTCCCCTCCGTACTGGCAACCCTCGTCGAGCTCCAAGTCGAGGGAACTTTCACCTCCGGTACCTACCTGGTAACCGTGCACCACCCGATCAGTAGCGACGAGGGCGACCTCGAGCGCGCCCTGTATGGCAGTTTCTTGCCCGTCCCCGCGCCCGAGGCATTCCCCGACCCGGACCCGGAGGATTTCATGCCTGAGAAGATGCCCGGCGCGGTGATTCCTGTTAAGCATGCGCGCGTGCAGTTGAGTGCTGGGAAGAGGCGTATTAGGCTTAAGGTTATGAGCAAAGGGGATCGGCCGATTCAGGTGTGTACATTTCATTCAATTTACACGGCGCAAAGGCAAAAAAAGAAAAGCGGAGAGAAGCAAGTGATGCTAATTACAGTGTTGATTGCCAGGTCGGATCCCATTACCATTTCATCGAGACGAACCCGCAGCTGCACTTCGACCGCTTGCAGTCGTACGGTTTCCGACTGGACATCCCTGCGGGCACATCGATCAGATTCGAGCCCGGTGATACGAAGACGGTTACGCTTGTCGAGATCGGTGGGAATCGCGTTATCCGCGGTGGAAATTGGCTGGCGAATGGGCCGGTGGATATGAGTCGTGCCGACGAGATTATAACCAAGCTGCAGATAGCTGGGTTTGCGCATGTGCCAGAGCCGCAGGCGGATAGCGCACTTGTTGCTGGATTCTCGATGGAGCGCGAGGCGTACTCGCGCATGTTTGGTCCTACGACGGGGGATCTGGTGCGGCTTGGGTTGACGGATTTGTGGATTAAGGTTGAGAAGGACATGACGACTTATGGGGATGAGTGTTCTTTTGGTGGGGGCAAGACGCTGCGCGAGGGGATGGGCCAGGCATCTGGTCGGTCTCATACCGAGTGTGTTGATACCGTTATTACGAATGCGTTGATTATCGATTGGACTGGTATCTACAAGGCTGATATCGGTATCAAGGATGGGCTTATTGCTGGTATTGGTAAGGCTGGGAACCCGGATGTCATGGACGGCGTGCATCCGGATCTGGTGGTGGGTTCATCTACGGATGTCATTGCTGGAGAGAACAAGATTGTTACCGCTGGTGGTATCGACACGCACATCCACTTGATCTGCCCGCAGCAGGTGGATGAAGCCCTAGCATCGGGAATCACCACTTTCCTCGGTGGCGGCACTGGCCCTAGCACTGGATCAAACGCGACGACATGTACACCGGGACCGAATCACCTGCGCCAGATGATGCAAGCATGCGATAGCCTGCCGATCAACATCGGCATCACCGGAAAGGGCAACGACTGCGGAAAGAAGAGCATCGAAGAGCAGATCCTAGCAGGCGCAGCAGGCCTCAAGCTTCACGAAGATTGGGGCTCCACCCCAGCAGCAATCGACAACTGCCTCGAAGTCTGCGACAAGTACGATGTGCAGTGCATGATACACACGGACACACTGAACGAATCCGGCTTCGTCGAGCAGACCATCGAAGCCTTCAAAGGCCGCACAATCCATACCTACCACACCGAAGGCGCAGGCGGCGGCCACGCCCCAGACATCATCTCTGTCGTCGAACACCCTAATGTCCTCCCTAGCAGCACAAACCCTACCCGCCCCTTCACCCTCAACACCCTCGACGAACACCTCGACATGTTAATGGTCTGCCACCACTTATCGAAGAACATCCCCGAGGACGTGGCTTTCGCCGAAAGCCGCATCCGCGCAGAGACCATCGCCGCCGAAGACGTCCTCCAAGACCTCGGCGCGATCAGTATGATGTCCTCTGACTCCCAAGCAATGGGCCGCTGCGGCGAAGTAATCCTCCGCACCTGGCACACAGCGCACAAGAACAAGACACAGCGCGGCCCGCTCGGAAGCGACGCCGACAGCGGCGCGGACAATTTCCGCGTGAAGCGGTACATCAGTAAGTACACGATCAACCCTGCTCTCGCGCAGGGGATGTCGCATCTAGTCGGGTCCGTAGAGGTCGGCAAGGTAGCCGATCTGGTAATGTGGAAGTCGGCGACATTCGGCACGAAGCCTACATCTGTTCTGAAGAGCGGGATGATTGTTACTGCCGAGATGGGAGATCCGAATGCGTCGATCCCAACTGTCGAGCCGATGATTATACGGCCGATGTTTGGTGCGCGCGTCCCGGCTACGTCTATTATGTTTGTTTCGCAGGCTTCTATCGATGCGGGGATTGTACAGACGTACGGATTGAAGAAGCGCATTGAGGCTGTGAGGAATTGTCGTTCTGTTGGGAAGAAGGATATGAAGTTTAATGATGCTATGCCGAAGATGAAGGTTGATCCGGAGAGTTATACTGTTGAGGCAGATGGGATGCTTTGCGATGCAGAGCCGGCTTCGGAGTTGCCCTTGACACAGGCGTATTATATCTTCTGAGGATCTTGGTGGCTTCTTTCTGTTTTGCATGCTTTTAGCTTTTCCCTTTGGTCTTTACAGCTTCTTTATACCTCGTTACTCTTCTGAGTTGGACATTTTGCACGATATGGATTTCTATATTCTAACGAAGCGATTTTCTTTTACTTTTACTTTTCTCAAACGGCACGTAAGTCAATAAGGAAACAATCATGGATCAAGCGAGCTATCTTTTTCTCCTTTTCTCTCCTCAAAACCCTAAAGAAGCCAAGGTCCCCTCAATAGAATCAACAACAATCCTATCCGTCCTGCGCCCATCAGTATTAACAAGAATATCCGCCCAGTGCAACAAACTAGCAATAAGATCATTGCACATGAACGGCACATTATGGCTATAGAACCCGTACGGTTTCGCCAGGACATAAGCGTTGCCACGAGCATCAACAGCCATAGCCATAGAGGTATCCTTGATCCGATGAACACTAGTAACAAGCTCACGTAGACTCTCAGAAACATCCTCATAAGCCTGGGGGTCCGCTCTCAGCACCCTCGCCTGCATCCCTAAACCGGAGACAAACGTCGCGCGCTCACGTTTAAAAGCCGACACAGGGCCAGGTCGGGGAGGCATAATAGCCATAGCGTCGTAGGAGAGACGGTAGGTCGAATATACGAGAAACAAACCAGTAGTAAGTGATAATCCAATTCCAGAACCTATCTAAAAGCACAAGTTAGCCACAATCTGATCAATCAGTCTCGCCACAGCAATAGGAACGTCAGTGCAAAGGTTATCGCGCAGCCGATCCGCAAGATAGGCACACTGGCCCTTGATCGCGGCGCAGTGCATAGGAACGACCGTCTCGTAGAAGCCACTCTGTTGTACTAGGACGTAGGGATGGTGACGGCTCTCGACGGCCATCTTCCTCGAAAGAGAGGCGACGATGTCGATATGCTGGATGAGCTGGAGGCGGAGGTTGGGGATCACATACGCACGGCTGTCGATGTCGTGGCGTAGGAAGGTCGATTGCTGCTCTAGGAGGGTCACGAGGTTGTCGCGCGCCTTGCGGAAGGCGGAGACGCGGGCTTGGTTTATATGCGCCATGGTGATGTGAATGAGGGGATTGTGGGGGCTATAGATCTAGATGGAAATGGAAATGTTAATGTGAATGAATGTATTGGAACGTACCTGGGTCTGGAGCTGAGATACTGCTACAGCTATAGCTACGCCGATGCTGATACTAATGCTGATACTGGTGTGAGTCCGCAACTCGACGGGGTGGAAATGAGGATCTAGATGTAGCCCAGGTTAGCCAGTGCATGTTCCAGATGGAGTGCGATCTCGTGCTCGGTGTTGATAATGGGACGGTGGATGTGGTCATGGAGGATCTTGGCCATCTGGAGGGTATCACGGCCGACCATGTCACAGATCTGGGGAATGGTGCAGGTGAAGTGGGCGATTCCCTGGGAGGTGACATATTTCATGTCCGCGGCATCAACAGCGAGGGCTTGGGAAGCCCACTTCACCTTGTCAGCCTGAACCTTCAGGGACTGGATGTTGAGGGCGACCTCAATGAGGTAGTTGCCCTCGGGCATCTGGCGTAAAGTGGCGATATAGGAACGGATGTTGTTTACTAGAATACCGCGCTCCTTCCGGTACTTGAAAATAGCCCGAGTACCACGGAAAAGTCTAGTACCGATAGACTCAGGCATTGTGGATGAACGGGGAGGGGCTGATGTCCTCTGGTGATATAGAAAGGGAGAGATGAATAGATGAATGGGATATATCACTTACCTGCTTAGGGCTAGTGGATTAAGTGTAAAGCTGAGAGTAGAGTAGACTGAACTGGTTGTACTGATGGAGAAAGAACTGTGAGGCGGATGATTCCTCGAAATGTCAAGGAATAAGGGCCTATTTATGCATTTGCATCTCACTGGCTTGACTAGACTGTAGACAAGGCCTTCATCAAGAAGAAAGGAATGAAAGGCATATGACTTGTTGTTGAGGAACTTTGTTCTCTTTGTCCTCAGATATGTAAGTAGTCATGATGTTGAAAGAAATTAGTATACAAGGGAAGGGGAAGGTAGTTGCAGGGTAGACCAAGGCTTTGTTATAATATTAGATTCGTATGGCCATTGTTCAGTTCTTTGTTCTCTATAGTGGAATCATCAAGAAAATTATGATATTGATGCTTTACTCGCGCCAGGTTTTTAGGGTTTGTCTCGACAATGTAGGGTCTTTTATTGGTGGACCAACCTTGCTGTTTATAGGCCCACAAAGCTGATGTTTAAGGGTAACAGTGCAGAGTAAGTGATGTACTAATCTGGAGCACGAAAATACTTTTGCAAGTCAGTGATCCATCTAGGCAATTCTATGAAAGGAACAGAAACCCACGATGGCATCGTTCCTGCCATTGGCGAAATACCAGATGGCAAGATCGAGAAAAAAAAAAACTCAGAGGGGTATCATATACAGTAAATTGAAGAAGATAGAAAAAACAAAAGGACAAAGATCCATCCGCCTACCAATATGAATAGATTATCAAGCCTATAGCTCAATCTCCTCCTCACCATGATGATCACCCGCCGAAAGAATTGATATATTCGTCCAAGCTGAGAAAGTACCTTCGCGCGCAGCTAGATAAGCAGCAACACGCGCATGGCGTGATCGATTCAGATTTTCTTCTCCTCGCGCTGGGTCCCGTAGCCTATTTCCAACGGAATTTTGGTCCGGAGAGTCAAACGCTGACTCGGAGATGGAGAGAGCAAGTATGTCTGTGTGTTGACTGTCTGTTTTTTGGTTGATTGGATGAGGAGATGAAGTACCGTCGCCAGTTAGGTCAATGATCCCTGTAGATGTGCTTGGTTCGGACCTGTGTCGGAGCCCTCTAGCCGAAGGTTCTAAATATGGCTGGTCAGGTATGAGCGTATCCTCTTCTTCACTTCCCTCATCACTGGCCGGATCAAACCTGTCTTCCTTTCCTGTCGGCCATGTAGACGGGAGAGGATTGACTTGAAACAGTCTAGGCTCTGCATGCTCTTGGAGATATCGGTGTGCTTGACGGATTTCGTTGCGTTTAACTCTGGCCGCCTCTTCGAATTGACTCAAACGATGTAGAGAGTCCTGCTTCTGATCAGGATGACGGCTTGCATCGGCGATACCAAGGCTCAAATCTTCAATTCCACTACTGGATTCTTGTGTGGACTGTGTAGAGAGGTCCATGTCGTACCGGGCCCTTTTTCTTGCGCGCAAATCTCCCTCGCCATCAACATGATTAGCTACAATTTGCTGCATGTAATTGTCGTGTGAAAAATCGGTTCCTGAGCAGAGGTGGCCAAACAGGCGTCTGATGGAGATGTCTTCGTTCCAGGTCGTTGGATCCACGGTGCATGGATGAATGTCCTTGGGCCGGAAGGCAGCTACGAGCTCACACAGTTCGGAGTAGGAAGAGTGTCGTGAATATGGGAACCGCTATAATGGCATTAGAGGATTATCGAAGAAAACAGTAGTGCCACTTACTATCGTGTTGGGCAGGTCTGTCTGGGACGACCGGCTAGATGTATCAGATGGACCATGGCTTAGAGCGGTCACCAGATTCTTCAATGAGATTTCACCTTCCTCCTTCACGCCATATGTATCAAGCGAGAGCGCCTTCTTTCTCGACTGGAAAGCATCCATAAGGGCACCTCGGATCTGAGAAAGGGCTTTTTTGTCCTGGACGTGTTTGAGACACAGCTTCTCTAACTCGGCCAATGTAGATTCATCTGGCAGCTCGAGTTCATGAGTTTGATACAAATCCCCAATACCACCACCCGCACCGACCTCAGGGATTTCCGCACCGCCGGTTGTGCGATTCACAATGGGCACAATGTAGACCGTGTTAGTGCCGCGAGCTGCCAAACATGAGACCCCAGGCTCGCAACTGTGGATTCGACTCGATTCGTCGTTGCTTAGGCAGCCTGTTACAGCTCTGTTTCCTAGCTCGAAGCCACAGAGAGCAGGGACTTCACCAACCCCCCTATTGCCTGGAGTCTGGACTAGAGACCGATAAAGTCCCATCTGGTAACGATCCACATGGATCTACGCTAATTAGCGAATGCTATGTTTGAGCGGCGTGGTATCAATCACCTTCGTGTTCAGCGCAGCTGAGAGCGCCATCCAAACATCCTCGTAACCGAATGTCCACGCACGGAAGTAGAAGACTGTATCATCAGGATAAGCCTGGACTTTTTGCAGCAGCTCAGACAGTCCCTCGGCCTTGGAAGGGAACTCCAGGAATGGGTTTGTCTTGCTTGCAAATGTAGAGTCCAGATACAGGTTATCCAGCCGTTTCTGGCCCAGAGTATACGGTATCAAGACCGGGTGGCGGACTAGGCTGCTCACCCACCATGTCTCGGCTGAAGATAATCAGCTAGTAGTTCAACCAAGATGAGACATCATTGACTCACCTCGGATGTCACCTGTGTAAATGATTGCCTTCTCGTCCCCTTGAATTAGAAACATCACAGCCCCAGTGCAATGGTTGGCATCAAACAACGTCACTCTGATATGACGTCGAGGAGTGAGTTCAATTTCTGTTGGGGTATTCAGTGGAATTGGGCGCTGTGCGGGATGAGCACCTGGTCAACTCTAGTCAAAGTGTAGAACTATACTAACCAGAAGCTTTGCGAGATGCTTATAGTGCAGTCGGCGTGACTCCAAGATGCCTTTATTAAAGTTCATCCGATGGGGATACTTTTCAATTCGGAGGAGTAGCTGCGCATGGTCAGTTTAAAGAATTTAATAGGATACACAGGAGCGTGCCTCTCGCGTGGCTGGCGAGCAGTAGATAAACGGTGCCCGAAAGGACTCGAGGCCCTGTAAATGATCGCTATGCACATGGCTGAGGAAGCAAGCTAGTGGTGCCGGCCGCTCTGGGCATTTCCGAAAATAGTCAACTGCTTTTCTTAGCCGTAAGTTTGGCTGATTTCATAGGTGAAGCTCACTGCGAATATCCGGAAACTCTGTCGGATGATTAGCGTGGGCAGTGACGTGGAAGTGCCGGTCTCACCTTCTACGATGCCATTGAAGGTCGACATGGCAACACATTCAGAAGCTGAGGTCAGATTGCATGTCCAAGGTTGCCCAGGTGAAGATGTGCTAGACTGCTAGAATGCTAAACCTGTTGCTTGCACGTGATGTGAACATAGAACCGAAAGGGTCATAAAACAAATCCAAATATGTCCAATCTTTGTATAATAAAACTAATTCAGAGCATTATGATTCGATGGAATATATTGCATAGTTAAATATGCGAAGTTCAAGTCCAAGTCCAGAAGGAATGTGTTCTACGCCTTAACAGCTGGCCGTGCATCGTGGCCATGCCATGCCAACGCACACTTGGGAATCTTAGTTATAAAGCCCAAGACCTGTTGTCTCTTCCCAAACTATTCTATTTTCTTTCTGTTTCTTTCCAGTTTCTATTTTCCACCTTCTTCTGCAATTGACTATCAATGGTACGCCTGTGAGACCTTCAATTCCCCCAAGGGTCAAAGAGCCGAAACGTCAGCTGGGGCACCTGATCGAGATTTCTCTTCTCTTCTTAATTATTATATCCAGTGACTTGCATTACGGGAAATCCAGGTTGAAGAAGCATTTCTGTTGTATTCTCAAGAATTTACTATCCGCGCCGTCTCTAGCGTTGTTACCCCCCACTGCCAACTGAAGCTCTCCTCACCCCCAAAACATCCACGTCCAAACGTCCGGGAATTTGACAAAGGGCAAGGGGGGACCCTTCAGGGCTGGATATCCCGAATCATCACATTCCAGGGTGCCTAGGACGACCTCGCCTCTTTTAATTTGCTCCTTTACCTCTTAACTCCCTCCACATCCGACCTTCACCATGCGTAAACCGTCCGTGGGTCAAATCGTGTATAACGCCACGTTTCCACGACCTCGTCCAAACGACCCAGGGTCGTTTGGTGCTCACATTACCCGAAACCTCGTCCCAGAAGTACGTGTCGAAACATCCCTCTTCTACGGCTCGCTAGACTGCATCGAAGCACAATACCCGGGGCTGGACTACTCGTATGGACCGCATCGCATGCGACTGGGTCGTTTCCCTTGGCACCGAAAGCTATTTCAAACTTTTGACCAACTTGGTCTGACAGAGGAGGAGATCTCCAATCTGTGTCGATGGGAAGGGACCAAGTCCGCGCGTCAGCGGTACGAGGCAGAAGAAGGCATCACTGTACAGGACACTACAGCCCACTCGGTCCGACCGGCATCTCCTCAACCCGCCCCGTCAATCGAGATCCACTTCATTGACTGCGACTTCTGCGGGACAGAAGAGGAAGATGACCAGATCATCGAGACTCAAAGCAATGACACGGTCCGTGCGATCGATTCCCGAGCCTCCAGTTACCGGTCCGCCGAGGAGCACGAAATCGAAGAGGAACTAAGCGACGAGGAAATGGAAAGTTGTGGCGTAGCCCTCAACAACCGAATCCTTGCTGCGATGGCCGCTCGCGACCAAGGCACTGATGTGCCGCTGGATGAAGACTGGGAACAATGGCTGAAGGAGGCTGGAGAACGTGGCAGTTTCGGTGAGATGGTGCATGCTATTCGCGCGAACCAGCCCTTGACTCTTGTCGCCGACAATGTCCGAATCCCACGCGGTCGCGGTGCGGCTCGTGTGGTGACAAGGGCGGCCTTGTTCACAGTGCCAGACAGCATTATCGCAACAAACACTGCACTTCCATCTACATCCAACCATGCCTCCGGCACGGCTCAATGACTGCATAATATTTACTCGACCATCAGACCCTTTGGATAGAGCCCTGTTCTGATTCGTGTTTTGCATTTTTACGGCGCATCTTACCTCTCTCGCATTGTCTGAAGTGGACTGGCTCCTTCTTCTCGGGGTTCCCTTTGCTTTTCTTTATCTATATCCTTACGACACCCCCAGAAGATTCTTTTGCATACGCATACGCATAGATTTCATTGTCTCCTGTCTCATTTTCATTAATACCCTCATGTTCCTACTCCTCATCATGCTTTGTTGTTTGACTCGTTAACTTTTTCATTATTTGCTGCGCCGGGGATATTCATATTCAACGTGTTAATCGGGGGATTTTCAGCAAACAGCAAAAATTATTCTAACTTACTCAGAAATATATTTACGAATATCATTCCCATGCTTGTCCAATATATGAGTAGCGTACAGCTCGATCTGCAGACTGAATCTGCCTTGGTATTGAACATTATTCAAAAAAGCTAGTTTTTGGGGATAGAAAAAAGAGTGGAATCAAATATCATGGTCCTGTCCGACACGAGAAAAATCCCATGCTATGCCCTCATCTTTGTTAGTGCCGACCACGAGCTTTACGCCGTCTCTCCGCATCGGCAAGAATCCACTGCCCCGATTTACGAGGAGGACATAGCCGCCATTCGGATGTTGTCGCACACAAAACGATTCGTAGTCCCGGTGCAACTTAGCCTCCGCGATAAATTCACCCTTGTTGTTACGCCCGAGAAAGGTGCCGGAAACCACGTTTTGAAACCCCAACAATCTCTCGTCGGATTCGACGCATGACCAGTGGATACCACCCACGTACTCACTGTCTTCAGGGACAAGGCGTAAAATGCCTCTCTGAAGCCCAATAGCAAGGCCTGTCAAAGGGCAGCGGATGATGAATGATCTGCCTTTCCAAGGACAATGCCTAGAGCGGGCTTCGATATACTCCATAAGGGAGCCTATGGATTCATCGTCAAGACCACCAGATGTGGGTGTATCGCATTTCCGATCTTCTGTGGTAGTGGAAGACATCGTCTCTTCGATTCAGAGCTAGAAGGGAAGGATGTTGATTTCCTTTCTTGTTGGCTTGCGGCTAAGTTGGTCAACCTTATTTTGTAGCCATTGTTTGAGGGAAGACTAGGGATGTTTACAGATTAGGAGCTCCTGTGAGATGTGTGTAGAAAAGAATATCTTTGAATAAGGAAAAGCAAGACGTACAACATGGAGTGAGTTGGTAGACAAAGTGCGGGGATAGCTAGAAACTATGTATCACATGATCTGAGCTTTAACCGTACACAGTCTAGCCTAATTTGGAATAGTCTGAGAGACATTGACTTCGATAAGCTCTCCGCTCCGAGGTCCGCTCCGCAACTGATCTCCATGCCATGAACATGAACATGAATCTCATTTCAGCTTTGTGTTTGATTGAATTTGGCCAATAGCCTGCGCTGATTCACACCCTGCTTAGCTTTACACATTCATATCAACCCTACAACACAGCCACGATGATCAAGGCAATCTTCTATAGTAAATTTGACACGATAGAGGGTAAGGACCTTCAATACCATGATGAACCTTGAATTCGTTACATACTGACTGATGTTATGCAGGGCCCAAAGTCGTCCATCAAGTCCCCGACGGAGCTATCGTGCCCTCCCCAACCGCGCCCTCACAACCACCCTTCCTCACTTTCTCCGATGTCTCCTTCTTCGTGATCCCCCGCCAGGAGCTCTGTGGGAACCTTTTGCAAGTCTGCACAAACGGATATCGTATCCTGGGATACCCAATATGCATGAAGTCTGTGCGGTATGACCGGAATGAGTTCATCTTCAACTTCTGCATAGTCCTCGCAGAGGAGGACGACTTTAGCACGTATAAGAGCGTGGTGCAGAAACTAGCAGATCTAATGCATGGCCTAGAAGAGCAGAATGGTTTCTTGTCCCGTGATTTCTCGAAGAGTGGTGAAGGGAAGGTGTATAGTCTCTGTGAGATGTTGATGGAGGACTTGAACAACTATTGCGAGTGCATGATTCCCATTGGTATGTCCATGAACCTGTTTAGCGTGATTCCGCTGCTAATTATTCTACCCAGACGATTTAAACACTCTGAATATCAAGCTTTTCCCGATATACCCTTCTCCCCCAGCCGTCAAGGCCTGGCAAGTGCCGCTCTTCACGTTGCGATACCAGGCTTTCATGGATGAGAACTGGGATTTGACCATGCAAAGGGTATGTGAAAGATGACAATGAGACCCCCCCCACCCCCATATGGCTAGGAAGACAGCAGCTGAACCCCGGCAGATTGTACCACATATCAACGGCGTCAACAGCGTCCGCATCATCTCCGTACTAGCAGACACAGACTTCTCCCTCACCTGCCGCGCCCTCCGACATCTCCTCTACTATGGCTGTCTATTCATCCTCGACATCTTCTCCTTCTCCGCCATCTACGCCCCAACCGCCCAGTTTACCGCAACAATAGGCTCCGACGAAGCAATGCAACTAGAATGTGCCCGCTACGTAAACCTCCGCTTCGCACCACACCCAGCAACCGGACCCTCCTCCCCTCCACCCCCCAGCCTTATCCCCAGCCCAAGCGCCAACGGCAGCACAAATGGCAGCTTAAACGACAGCTCCGAAACAGCTCAGCTCTCCAGCTCCCTTACCGACCCAACACCTAGCCTCACACGGGAAGAATCCCGCTTCGACGCCGAAGAAATCTGGCCCCTCCTAGGCGCCGAAGAAAACTCTTCCACCTCCACCTCCCCAAAAACACCCCCAAACACGCTCCACAAACCAGCGATCGTTGACGGCGCCGCGCTGGTCGAGCTATACGCAAGCCTAAAACAAGGCCAGAGCGTCAAGCAATGGTACGCAACGCACAGTCGCTCGCTAGCCAACATTGACATCCGTCGCTTCATCACTTTCGGCGTGATAAAGGGCTTCCTGTACCGCGTGCACAAATATGCCTGTGCAACGAGTCAGCCTGCCCCCCCGCCGCGTGCGTCCTCGTTCACGCCAACGGCTCTGTCGTCGCGCGTCAATACCGGCACCAATACACCCTATGCGATCTCTAGTGTGTCGGAGGACGCGTCTATCTCGACGGCTGCGAGGAGGGAGTCTAGTCGTGAGCGGGCTGGGTCGGTGGTGAGTGGGGGTCGGAATGCGAATGGGAGTGCGGGGGCGCCGTCGGCGTTTTGGGACGAGGAGGATGAGGTTGTCGGGGATGAGGCTCTTGGGAAGTATCTTGATGGTACGCATTGCTTTGATCAGATTTGTACGGAGTTGGAGATGAGTGAGAGGGAGCTGACGGCTAGATTGAAGAGGTATCCCTGGGAGGTATTGATTCTTCATAGATGAGTTGGGGGAGTTTTTTTTTTGGGAGGTTTTTTTATATGGTCGGAATTGATTGATACCCTACTTTTGCGTTTATATGGTTCCCAAGGTACCGCTGGAGACTTGAAGATTGGGAACCTTTGTCTCATTGTAAGCTCACAGCTTGGGACTTAAGGATAAGAATATATGAACATAATCACATATAACTAGGTAGTTAGTTATAGTATGTTGTGGAAAAGACCCAGTGTAATTTCAGGCGGACTACAAAATAGCCAGCAGTTCAACATTTGATGTTGTGGAACAGAAAAAAAAGAGGTATCCGCTAACGCCACGCTAGTCCATCATGCATTTGTATCGTATCGTGCAAAAAATAAGTCAAAGTTGAGGTGGCTAGGAGGCAGCCAAATGATAGAAGACGGGTTATCTTCGAGTGATGAAGATTCGGCAGAGAACGGAGAGGGAGGAATCATTCCTCGTCCCAGTTCTCAAGCTCGGCTTTCTCGTATTCAGCCATGACTTCTGGGTCGAAGATCGACTCTCCCTCAGAGGGAATGGTAGTCTTGATGTCGTCAAAGATAGGCAGGAATGCCTCGTTCCAGCGACGACGACGGTCCATAACAATCTTTGCAGCGTCTCCGACAGCAGGACGGGATACTCCCGCAGAACCAGCGACGTGGCTGCCGCCGCCTGCGCCGCCTGGCCGATGCTTGGGCTGAGCACCCTTCTTGCTTTTGCCCATAGTGCGGGTGCGTTTGAGATAGGCCTGTTGGACCTGAGAGTCGAGGTCGTCTTGGATGGTAGTAAACTCAAGCATGGCCATGTGCTCCTGGGCAATCTTTAGAATGCGAGCTTTGCGAGCATTGTTGGTGACGATTTGCCTCTTGAGCTCGTTTTGGAGTAAGCGGAGTCGCTCAGCAACTTCATCATCGTAGTGAGCGTCGTAGTCTGGATTATCATCTGCACCGAGGAAACCAATGAATCGCAATTCGGCTTTGGCGCGTTCGTCCAATTGGGCATGATCCAGCTTTGCGACCGAGGTTTTGAAGTCGTTTGGATCTGCGTCGCGGAAGGTGGTTGCAGCAGGGAGAGGCTTGACTTCGCTTTTGTTCTCCTTCTCAACGGTGGGTTGATCAATGTCCATTGCGTCCTTATCCAGCCCACTTACACTCGCAGTATCCCCATTTGCGGTTGGATTGGAATCCTCGGGAAAGGTACGGTGCTCGTAACGGAGGAGAGAGCAGAGGCGGCTGAGGAGAGGTCCAACCGAGACTTCGTTGGTTTCGGCTTTATCGTCAGTCAGCTGTTCAATGCTGCCACGGCCTTGATTCAAAGGCAGCTGGTCCTTGTCATCTTGACTCGAGTCGTATGACACTCCATCCTCCTCCGCCCAAATTTGACGGTAGTTTTTCTTTGCGCGGCGGGGCATGATGAACGGGGTAGTGCGATCACCCTGTGACAGGTCAGCTTGTGCTGACTGAAAGTAGCTACAATTGACTTACCCTTTCTTTTAACCAGGCAATGTCCTCCTCGGTAAGAGGCCGGACGTAAGGTTCAATGTAAGTCTGGAAAGTATTCGCGCTGACTTGGTTGGAAGGTTTGGCATTGCTGAAGTCCTTATCAGGAGCCACACCCGCTGCCATATGAGCAAGATCGGTCTTAGGGAAGTGAGAAACGCTGTAAATCTCTTTCTTATCATCGTCCGTCATGCCTGGGAGAACATCTCGAATGTTGTAGATGGTGGGGTCGTCAAACTTCAGCGGGTTATCGCCAAAGACTTGCACCTGAGGAATCGCAGGTTGAGGTTCAGGTTGGTGGGAATCGGCACTGGTTTCAGACCCGGGGGTCCCGGGGGGAGGGCCGTCAACAGCAGTGGTTGTGCCATTGGGGGACATCATCGATGGAGGTGAAAGCGAGGAACTTTCATCAGATATCGCATTTTTGGAGTTTTTCGATGCTGGAGAAGCCGCTGTTGGTAGTTAGCGAAGGCTGAACGGTGGGGAAAGTGAAAGAAGATCAAGTTGTGGAGATGGGTCGGTAAAAACAAAGAGTTGGAAGAAAGCGCCGAGTTGGATCTTTTCTTACCTCCCTCAACCTTAGTCTCAGCTCCATCCTGGCGTGCTACCTCATGTGCGCCATGATTTAACGGCCGCTCCTCTTTTCCACTTGGGCGCTCTTTCCGCTTCTTCAGCTTCCCGCCCTTATGAATATCGTCGTCCTCTTCGGTTTCACGTTTCAACTTCGAGCGATCTCGAACTTCACGATCAAGCTCCTGATCGTCCACTTCCTTGCGCTTTTGAGACATCTCGCGCATTCCGGCATTGCAAACCTCGCCTCGAAGATCGGCCATGTCACTAAGACCCTTCAGGTGCTCCACCAATGCCTCCAGTGTTTTTGAATCTGGAATGTTCTGCGCGGAGACCAGGTCCAACACATCGGAGTACTGCACGCTAGCCAAGTCAATGTGCTTGGTGACATCGTTCTCTAAGTAGCTTTGGATAGGTAGTGATGGGATAGCGGGAGCACTAGCGCTGGACGGGGTGGTATTGCGGCTACGCGACTGGCGCGCATCGCGGCCTTTGCCTTTGCCTTTGTATGCGGATGGCATGGTATTTCTTCAGACCGATGATTGGACGAAGCGAAAAGAAGAGATGAATTGATTAAGATACCAAAGACAGCAGTATCAACGAAGAGAGAGATTGGTTGACAGAAAGGTTCCTAGGAGGTGTGGATGGGACTAGACAGACACATGCTGTCGTCGGTCACTGTGAGCGAATAATAATGAAAGGAGATTGAATGTCCCCTAAAGTTGCCTGATCATAAGCTAAAGCAGACACAATCTCTCGATCATGGATGAATTAGACTTTCTAGAGGTGATGATGGTTGGCGGTCGCTGGCGGTCGGCCAGAATATGCACGTGATGGCGATCCGACATGTATCATCACGTGCTCCATCTTCAATTCATTGGTTCCTGAGCACTTGGCTATGGAACTTTGCCTTTGAGCTTATTCAAATTTTTTGCACTGTATATACAGCTTGCACCTCACCACTTGATGGCTCACACATGGTCTAGCCGCCCAAGAATGTGGTTGAGGTTGAAATCTGATACACATTCCTACAGTTCTGCGGAGGGAGCCCCGATATCGGCTACTCCGACATTCTGAGGGATGAGGCAGAGCAAATCATGTGTTTTTTGTGAATTGTTGCAAGCGTTGAATAATTACTATTTATAACACAGTCTCGCTAGTTAAATCCCAATGTCAAGTGTAAAAGGTTGGAAAGTTGCCTGTTGATGATCATCTCCTCAAACGGTCTACCGTGAACGGCCATGTTTAGCGAAGTACACGATATAGACCACGCGCTCGGCCATTTCCATTTGTTGACTCGTTCCCGGAGATATCTTCGAAATGTGAAACTCAGTGTATCTTAGCCAAGCCGTTTTGCCTCTTGCCTCGTGGTTGGAACCAGTATTGTTCTACATTCTTGTGACGGTCCCGATTGACTCTCGCATTCTTCCGCTGTAGAGCTCTAAACAGCAATGGGGATGTATGGGATGCTTCAGGGCTCAGCGTCGTCTTAAATGACTTTGCATAGAACCATAGTGGTTGCCATTTTCAAACTCTTTCATATTCAACTTGTTTCCCCTACGCCTTCCCCGCGGGTCTGAAGCATTTAGACTCATAGTATATACTTTACTTGACAGTCACCTTCATTATTCACTTGACCCAAGATCAGATATATTATGTCAGCTGCTACCATGTCAACGCGAAATGACTCGGTGGGTAAAGTGGCTACACTTTGGGCAGGTTCAGGGCAAGCTTCGAATTCCACCTCGTCAGTCGAAGTAAGTCTGCCTTCTTCATTAAAAGCCGACAACAGCATTTGGGGCTGATTCTAACTCACATAATTACATAGGAGAATGTCGCCTATCGGTTTGTTCTCGACCATAAGGTTCAAACAATATCGAGCAATGGCATCCCCGAGGATGGATTGGTATCAGGCCTCTTGTTTGTACCCAGTCTAGAGCCGCATGATCCGTGCTATGACATTACTGCTTCGTCCGTGCCGTCAAATGTGACCCGATATGAAGATGTGTCTGACTTCGGATACTCCCTCGTTGGCCTTGCTCCATGGGTAACTGCCGAATGTTCGCTATCGTTCCTCTCAGCCGCCCAAAAGGTTGGCACGCACGCTATGATCTTTTTCCAGCCGTCAGATAACGAGACCGGCATACCACCTGACTCGAACGACTCTCGCTGGGCAACCAGTGACGGAGATAAATGGCGAATGGACAACGATTACCCAGTGTACGCCATTCCTGGCCCAGCTGGAACTACATTGATCAATGATCTCTCGTGGTATTCAAATAAGACACCCGAAGACAAGAGAGACAACTCTACCGAAAATTTTGCGCTACAGACGAAGACAAACCGATTGTTTGCTAGGATTGAGACTGGTAGGTCACATAAATGCGTTACTTTCGAATCTATACTCACATATCGCAGGCGAAGAAACACAAGGGGCGTCGACGAGCGTTTGGAGTTTCGTACTTGCAATTGCAGGAACAGTTCTTATACTCAGTATCCTCCTGATCATTATCTATCGATTTGTCCTGCGTAAGAGACGCGCTCAGCTGCAGAGACGTGTTAATGCAGGTCAAGTCGACATCGAGGCCTTGGCATTGAACCAAATGACGGCTCCTCAAGAGGTGGTTAACAAAATGCCACGTTATACATACTTGGAGATCATCCCTCCAACAGAAGCAACGCTGCCACAAGATAATACATCGGCCAATCCAATCGAGCATGGCTCTGGAGACAAGATCAACTCGCTATGGCTCAAGGAAAACAACCATGCCCAGGACGATGCTGGCCTCCAGAAACCCGAAGCAGCGATGATAAAGCCTAAACAGAACGATACTTGCAGAAGCAAGTACCGTCTGAGCCATACTCAAACGACTTGTGCTATTTGTCTCGACGATTTTGTTGTTGGGTCATCTACGGTCCGCGAACTGCCTTGCGGACACATATTCGACTCAGCGTGTATCGATCCATTCCTGACCCAGAACTGCTGCCTTTGTCCCTTATGCAAGAAGAGCGTTTTGCCAGCAGGATCATACTATATCTCTGTGACGAATGAAATGGTCGAACGAGAGCATCTTTCGAGACGCCCTTGAATGCAGCACGGGAGACTGCTTTTGCGTGCTTTTAGATTATGCCAGCATGGAGAGAGCGAGGATTACTAGTTGCATTTACTAAGCGAGGCGATTTGACGATCTTGATGTTTTTGTATGATGTTTTGATAGTGATTGTATCAAATCAAACAATTTAAACAAAATTATCCAATTATGGAATTACAAGATCAGTCGCCACTTACCCGGTCTCTGTCCTTGAAGATGGTGCTTCTAGTATGCCTGTTTTAATCCTGGTCATAAGAAGGCCTCTTCCTATTTTATCCTTTTACTTTCATTCAATATTGCTCAGACCATTCATCACTAGGACATGTAATTACCAAATTAGAATAATTTTCAGCCTGAGGCAGGCAGATGATGCTGACACCTGATTTTCAAGGCAAAGAGGAAGCTCACACTGTGATTGGCCCTGGTGGGTCAACTCGCTAATCGCTAGCGTCCCACACACAACCTCTGCCTCCAGACCTTTTCTTCCTCGAACTTTTGCGACAACGACAACCGACGACATCGTACAGCCGACAAGGTACGTTAGCATTTTTTTTTCAATACAATCTCCGCCGCAAGTGCACTTCTCTGACTTATAACCGTCCAGATGGGTGCCCTCAAGTACGTGGAAGAAATCCAGAAGAAGAAGCAGTCCGATGTGATTCGCTTCCTGCTGCGCGTCCGATGCTGGGAGGTGAGATAAATCCCTTCGCCCCCGATTGCCTAACATCTCCGCCGAGCACTGGTGTGCGTTGCCTTAGGATATGCCGTTTTTATGTGGTATTGCTAGGCGGCTCGAACAAAGTCATTCGGCGGAAATGATTGTGGCACGCAAGAAAACCCTTTCGGGCTTCATGTGTCTTGCTATACACTCGTTGAACATTGCTGAGAGTGCATAATATAGCTCCGCCAGCTGAACGCCATCCACCGTGCCTCGCGCCCTTCGCGCCCCGACAAGGCCCGTCGTCTCGGTTACAAGGCCAAGCAGGGTTACGTTATCTACCGTGCCCGTGTCCGCCGCGGTGGCCGCAAACGCCCTGTCTCCAAGGGTGCCACTTACGGTACGAATTTTTCCTGTCGAGAGCAGATTTCCTAGAGATCTGAGGGAATTGAAGGAATTTTTTTAGCTAATGTGCGATTATGTGAACAGGCAAGCCCACCAACCACGGTGTCAACCAGCTCAAGTACCAGCGTGCTCTCAAGTCCACCGCTGAGGAGCGTGTTGGCCGCCGCGCTGCTAACTTGCGCGTCCTGAACTCCTACTGGATCAACCAGGACTCCACCTACAAGTACTACGAGGTTATCCTTGTCGATCCCCAGCACAAGGCCATCCGCCGTGATGCCCGCATCAACTGGATCTGTAACCCCGTTCACAAGGTAAGTTTGGCTCGAAATTTGACTGTGTTGCCCGCGAGCTTTGCTGATCAGGTCCCCCTTTCTAGCACCGTGAGTCCCGTGGCCTTACCGCCACCGGCAAGAAGTCCCGTGGTATCAACAAGGGTCACCGCTACAACAACACCAAGGCTGGTCGCCGCCACACCTGGAAGCGCCAGAACACCCAGAGCTACTGGCGTTACCGTTAAGTGCGGTAGTGCACTTTCCCAGTGGTTTCGGTTGGAAAATATTGGTTACGGCATGTGGTCATTTATTCAAACACTTCTTTCCCAGACAGTGTTTTCCACGCTGGGCTCAACTTTAATGCAGACCAGTCGGTTCTGTTGTTAGCCAAAAAGCCATCTTGTTCTATGTTTCAATTCCCTTATTAACGAAGTATGACTGGTTCAGCTCAATGGTACTGGCATTGTAGAAAGTGTAGTCTTGAATTAGTGCTACTTTTTACTAGTTCTATGTATGCATGTATGCATATCACTGATTTTCAACATTTGCGGGTGGTGTACTCCGCTGGACTTGCGGTGGCCAGTCGCCGTTAGATCGTACCTCAGTGGATCGCTAGAAAGTAGTCTAGTGCACATAATACATATTCAGACTTTATACGCTAAGGCTGTCTTTAATTGTTATCGTGTAACGATCATCGATGTGCGTTGTTCTAACTAGTTAGTTACGAAATTAGACCCGTAGCCCGAACTTTCAGGTCTCTAATCTAAAAATAGGCTTTTAATGCCTTAGGCATGGACCACTGCCCCCCCCGGCCTCTTTCCCAATCCGTCTACAGACTATGAACTGCTGTAACGATCCATCACTCTATAATAGAGTCCGAGGTAAGATAGTTATTTGCTCGGTGAGACTTGATTAGATTACTGAAGGTCCATTTCTGCAATAGACCAACCTGTCATTTATCAAACAAAGAAGCAAAGCTCGCTTTACTCGACTGCCTTACCCCCACTCCGTCCTCCCGTCCTCCACGTATGTGTTTGGTACGAAGGACAAGCTCCACGAGCTGGATTACATACTGGAGAGGTCGAATTTGATCAAATCAAATCACATCAAATTGATGCGCCTCTATGCCGTCCCGGCCTGAACGTCATCTGCCTATCCCTCCGATCTCAAGTGCTGGCAACGCCGCCATCCCTGGAATACACCCTTCCCAATTTTCTGGACTGGAAATCAATCCACGCCGTATGGCTCGACCTCGCGATGCTTCGATCATGCCCCCATTAAACGGCGGTACCCCCAAGAGTTCGTACCACCGAGGACATTCACGCTCGATCAGCAATCCGTTCGCTGGGTTTGGGCGAAAACGGGACAAGACAGTCGCCAAGTATGCGACTTGGGACTCTGACGATGATGACGACGATGAGGTAACATATCCCTTGGAGCCAGAGTCGTCAAGTCCCCGGAAAGGTGCAGCACCTGGAAATGATCTCGCCGAGGGCAAGTGTCAGACTTGTGATGCTACCGTCCGGTGGCCACGGCACTTGAAGGTGTTTAGATGTACCGACTGCTTGATGATCACAGACCTCGAGCCGATTTCTCATGATTCAAAAGACAAACCCCCACAAGGGTCTCAGGGTGGAGCGTCCAATTTGGCAAGCAAAGGTAACACCTCCAGATGCTAGTTTTGCGTCATATATTTGTAAAAGATACTGATTTGCTACCTAGTGTTTCCTTTGACGGCCAATCAAATTCGTGGTATGGTCGGGGGGTGTCTCAACATGTATTTCGATAGCCTTTTGGACAATAGCCCTCGGTCATGGTTGTCGCCGGACGACGACAGAAAGAACAAACCGCTACCTAATCTTCCGCCAATGCAGGATCATGCCTCTGGTCCAAAAAATCTCTCGCCCCCACGCACTGGCGATTCTCGGAGTCGTAGTGCTTCCCATTCTAGTGAACGGGAAAGGTTGGCGGCGTCAAAAGAAAACTCAGGTTACTTGACACCACCATCTGTTCGCTGGGAGGGCAATGACACGCCTGTCAGAGTCCGAGCAAATTCAGATCTCCGATCAACTCCAAAGCTAGACAGCCGCACGCAAGACGTTTCGCAAGCCGGGAACCCGGAGTTTCAAAGCTGCGACAATCGGACACACATTTTCAAACGGCTGGAAAATACCATCGCCACTGCCTTCAAAGGCTGTGACTGCCTCAACGAATCTTTCACTACATATCCACCACCTCGGTCAGCCCGAGCAGCTAGTAATGGTAATCCACCGAAAACGAAGATGGAACCGACCACAATGCCCCAACCAGCGCAAGACGCTCCAGTTTTTGAACCAGATGCCAAAACTCTTCTTTTAGGAGATTTGACTGAGAACTCCTCTTGGTGGATGAATGAATGGGCTGAGACCGAAGGCCAAAATCCCGCATATTCCAAAGAGAAGAACACCCCAAAGTCTCGGATGATATCATCGCGAAGTCCTCGGATCAACTGGTCCGAGTTAGCCCAGTGGTACCATTCGATCCTGTCCGCGGGAAATTCTTGGAATGAGCTCTGGGCCGCCAAAAAGCCTGACCCCACAAGATCAGAAGCGGATCTGATCCGAGCCAAGAGATGGGCGTCTATTGATCCGTCCTTGATCGGAAGACAAGTCAGCGAGTCTCGTTTGCACTTACAACGGGCACTCTTGAAAGCTACCGAGGGCCTCCTCAAACGCCCGCGCCGTGTTCTGAAGAAACCAGAAGATACCAGGTTCTTGTTCATATTGTTAGCGAATCCCATGTTGTCTTCACCTGCGTCTTATTATCAGAATACATCCATCTCGCCGTCTCATCGAGATGAGAGGCGCCCATCGCATCCAAAAGACTACCTGAAATCGGCAACCCGAGACGGAAAACCCTTGCAGAAAGAGCCGCACAAAGCCCCTGCTCGTCTAGATGGCTCCAGTCACCATTATGGAATTATCAAACGAATCCTGGGACTCGCGTCTAATTTGCCCAATGACTGCCATCACTACATCGTGTCTTGGGCTTCCCGTTTCTCTGTTAGACATTTCGAGCGACTGGTAGAACTTATCGGTGGATTTCTCACTTACCGTTTGAGTCGCCAGCATGGGCGAAAACGCCCTCAAAATCCTCAAAACGGAGATGATCTAATACCGAGCTTTGCCAGTGCTTCGGGAAATACTGCTGCGGAACTCCACGCTGCGATTAATCGAAGTAGCCCGAACAAGAAGCCTGGCAAAAAGACCGAAGACCCCATAATATACGCCGAGGACTGGCAGATCAGAGCAGCAGCAAGAGTAATGTCGCTGTTCTTCACGGCTAACATCTCCTCTGCAACGAGGAAGTCTGATGGAACTCCGCGCAGTCTTGAAGTTCCCAAGAACCCAGGCCCTCGTCAAGGACATATGATTCCAATCAGTGCATTCTACAATACACTGCTGGACTATTCGGATTTAGTGGCGGACTTCGAGACTTGGGAGGCTAAAGTCTCGAAGTTTTCGTTCTGTCAGTATCCGTTCCTCCTTAGCATCTGGGCCAAAATTCATATCATGGAGCATGATGCGCGTCGTCAAATGGAAGTGAAAGCACGCGATGCATTTTTCGACAGCGTCCTCAACCACACGGCGGTTAGTCAGTACCTGGTGTTGAAGGTACGGCGTGAGTGTTTGATTGAAGACAGCCTGAAGGGAGTGAGTGAAATTGTTGGTACTGGCCAAGAAGAAATCAAAAAGGGTCTCCGGATCGAATTTTCGGGCGAAGAAGGCATTGATGCTGGCGGCCTGCGGAAGGAATGGTTTCTGCTGCTTGTTCGAGAGGTCTTTGACCCGCTTCATGGTCAGCGTTTTCCGATCTTAGAGTGAAATGACTCGCTAATTCAAAATAGGCCTCTTCATCTACGATGACGATTCGCAGTATTGCTACTTCAATCCTTATTGCTTTGAGTCATCCGAACAATTCTTCTTGGTTGGGGTTCTTCTAGGTCTCGCCATCTACAACTCCACCATCCTTGATGTTAGTCTCCCGCCGTTTGCGTTTAAGAAATTGCTGTCGTCAGCGGGGCATGCCAACGGGCCACAACTGGCTACTTCCTTGCGTTCGACCTTCAAATGCACCCTAGAAGATCTTGCCGAGTACCGGCCAGCTCTCGCCAAAGGACTCCGGGGTCTGCTAGAATTCGAAGGCAATGTCGCGGAGACATTCTGCTACGATTTCGTTGCCCAGGTCGATCGCTACGGCGAGATTATCAGTGTGCCACTCTGTGCAAATGGCGAGAACCGACCGGTGACCAACTCCAACAAGCGTGAGTTTGTGGATTTGTATGTCCAATATCTGCTAGACACAGCCGTGGCTCGACAGTTCGAACCTTTCAAACGCGGTTTCTTCACGGTCTGCGGCGGCAATGCACTATCACTATTCCGACCAGAAGAGATCGAAATGCTAGTCCGCGGCTCAGATGAACCACTCGATGTCAATTCTCTCCGGGCGGTGGCCACCTACGACAACTGGTCACACCCACGACCAGAATCAGTCCCTGTAGTGCGCTGGTTCTGGGACTTCTTGGAGAAATCAGACCCTCAAGCACAGCGCAAGATCTTGTCATTCATTACTGGTAGCGATCGGATCCCTGCCATGGGGGCTACAAGCCTTATTATCCGGCTTGCTTGTCTTGGGGATGACTGTCCTCGTTACCCGATTGCGCGTACATGTTTCAACACGCTGGGCCTTTACCGCTACCCCACACGGGGGAAGTTCCAGCGGCTGCTCTGGGATGCAGTTGTAAATAGCGAAGGATTTGGCTTGAAATGATTTGTTTATTCCTGCTCGGGACTTGTGTTACTATTGGTGTTTGAGAATTTGTATAGACGCTGGACGTTGATTTCGAAGTGAGCTTTGCATGTTCATACTTTGCGTCGTGTTTGCTTTCTTTCTTTTGCTCTTCATTCCGCCATGGAGTACCGGTGCTGTTATTTCTTGCCTTGCAAACTGCACATGAGGTTTTGTGTCTTGTTTTTATTGATTCAGTCTTTGTGACTGAGAGAGTCTCGTTCTAATTTGCATTCCTGGACGTTGTTTTCATTCTAGCACACTTGACATAGATTGATAGATCCCTCACCTCACCTTCAAGCGAACTCCCGAGCCTTCCATGTCAGGAAAGAACAACTCAAATTTCCCCATCACCACACCAACCTCATACCTTTGATTTAAGTGATCCGTAAGCATCGATGATCACTTCTTGTATCTAAATTTAGAAAGTCCAAGACCATGCTCTTTCTTAGAGTTTGTGTAGAACAATGAAGGAATGGTTTAATCAATGGCCTATATCGAGCGTTCTCTATAAATTTTTCTTATATACCGTCCAAATCATATACTAATTACCAAAATGCGAGATAACAGAGGCAGCTAACGGTACAAAATACCATCAACCATCTCACCAATCGCCAAACAACTCGTCAAGCCAGGGCTTTCAATTCCCAACAAATTGACAAAACCAGGAAGACCCTCTTCTTCCTGGATAATAAAGTCCTGGAACCCCTTACCCTCATTGACAGCACCGTTCCTCCCTAACTTAGGGCGAATACCACAGTAATCCAACGCAATAGCACTAACGTCGACACCAGGCATATAAGCCTTGATCTCCGGCAGCGCTTGCTCCAAACGCGCAGCACTCGGCACCAAATCATCAGGACTATCCACCCACTCAACATCCGGCCCAAAGCGAATGCGTCCAGCCATGTCAAGAGTCAGGTGCGTACCCAGTCCACCAGTACCGGGCAAAGTCACCGGATATACCAAAACCGAAGTCCTAGGCCTGGAAGCCGCATACGAAAAGTACGTGCCCTTGGCATAATGCGGAACGAAATGGCGCTCCTTTGGGAGGAGCATGTTACTGATATCGCACGCGCCATGGCCAGCACTATTAACCAACGTCTCGGCGGTAAAAGAAGTAACCGAGCCATCCTCATCCGAGACAGCGGTAATCTTATACCCGCCGCGGCCGCCGTCGATAGCCTCCACACCTGTCACGCGTGTCTTGAACGCAACATCGCCTCCGCGGTCCTCAAAGTCGCCATGCAGGTAAGTCATCAGAGAGTGACTGTCCACAATGCCAGATGTCTCACTCTCGACGATGCCTGCGTCTGCCTTGACGTCTGGTTCGCGCTGCTGCGCTTCGTCACGTCCCACTAGCCGCGTTGGTGCGTCGCCTAGTCCTTGTGCGTGCGCGTGCAATTTCAGACAGGCTTCCCACTGAGTAGGGTTTTGCGCCACGATCCATTTCTTTGTGTTGCGATGGGGGATATTGTTCTGTGCGCAGAGGTCGTAGAGGAGGTTGCGGCCGCGGATGCAGAGCTGAGTTTTGAGGGAGGTCGCTGGGTAATAGAGGCCTGCGTGAATTACCTAGTTGGCGAGGGGTTGCTGTTAGTTTGTTTGGGTTGTGTTGGTTTATTGGAAACTGTTCAGGTGGGCTCATTGTGGAGATTGCATACCTCGGAGTTGCGACTGCTCGTCTCTGTCCCTGGTGCGTCATGTCGCTCTAGTAGAATGGTTGAGGTGCCTTCGCGAGCTGCAAGTTGCCGTGCGGCCGCGAGGCCGACGACGCCTGCGCCAATTACCTTTCAATCAGATTAGCCTTGTGTCTGTCTTGGATCTACCTAGGTTGCACTATACCGCATGGGTGAAGTCCGCATTGGTGGGTCGGGTGCTGGAAAAGCAGCGAGTGGGGAGCTTATTTATAAGCTTAAATTGCTGCTTAAGCAGGGCACGTGCAGACATATCGGGAGGGCGCAATTGACCAGCAGCCTGCAAGGAAGGAGCCCTGAAGTGTGACTTTGGTAGGAACATCCGACCTCCGACCTCGGGAATGACCTCGGGAATGACATCGGGCGTGATCCCGAGGCCCATATATTGGAACTCAAAAGTATGCGACCCTGGAACTATAGGAATATCAAACCATAGATTCTCATCTTTCATCATTTGACATCTAAGAAGAAGAAAGGCAAGTCCGAATGAAAATGACCGCTAGTTTCTGACTATACATAGACAAAGGGGGCAAAGGGAAACCCCTTATGAAAGAAGAGTGAAGACAATTGTTTCAGTTTCTAACAAAGACTCGACATGAACTGGAGTTACTATTTAACTGACCATAAATCCCATCAATTAACCTGACCATATCATAGTGAGCACATCTCGAGTCATCTCAAGCTCATCTAAATCCACACTTCTCACCTGAACGAAGATGATCCAACCAGGTATGTTCTCCCGCCCCGATGGCTCCAACATCGCAGAGATCGACACGAAGGAGTTTGTCCACTGGGTGACGGTAGACTTCAGCAAATTTGGCGGACGAACTAGGCCCAATAGCGGCGAGAGCATGATGCGTCTGATGGCTGAGCAGTGCAGATCTGGAGTAGCCACTATTACATCCGTGCCTCAGCATCATATTCGGCCATGCTGTCTCTCATTGCCCGTCGTCGGAAATGCCGAGCTCGTACATGTTCATATTCTGTGGCGTGCAGCTGAGCTTGCTGATTGGCATTGGGAGGAGATTATGGCCGGTAAGGAGACGCTTGATACTAAGCGCGTTCTAGGCGATGCTCCACGGTTGTCTCGTAAAAGGGTGAATGGGGCTTAATATTATCTCGATAGATGTAGTTTATTTCGACCGATCGATCATAGGGCTATATTCTGACAGAAGATAATGCTGTCAATTTAGTTGTTTATCATCAACTCAAATTCATTAATAAGTGATGGTATGATACCATATAGAATTTAAAGAAGAATGTTTTATCTTCAATTCGCATAATGCTGTGAGGTAGCCACATGCTTATTCGACGTCCATGAGAACATCACTCATTATGTATAAAATATACGAGAACTTTTTGACGCTCCACTTCCCAGAGTCCTTGAGAAGAGATGCATAATCAAGCAGGATTCGACGCGCAAACTGATACCCACCGTGGAACGGCAGTCCTCGCAAGTAGATAGTAGCCCCGTTGCGAATGAAGTTAACAGCGGGATCATCCGTCGGCGCGAGAGCCTGACTTCCCCTAGGCTCCATGAAACTAGTGAATCCCTCCGTTCCCACTGATCTCCAGTCGACATCATCCATCAACTCCACAGACCCGACACTAGACGGCGAACTAGTAGAGGCCGGAACCATGAACGTATACAGACCGAGCACTAATCCAGCCGAGAAGAGCGAAAACATAGATTGGAAGGTGGGATGGTCAGAAGCTTTGCGGTTTGTCATGACTTTGTAGATTTGTGCAGCGTGCAAACACGCGCGTCTGGCGGCAGGTGTCTGCGACCATTCACGGATATCGTCAAGCGCCTTACGGGCAGGATTTGGGCCTGCACGGCCAGCTGCAAGGTCGAATATTTGGATATCGGCGGTGAGAGTCATGCAAATGTTGTGCCACGTAATGAGAGCGTTAGGATTGAGGCGATCGAGGGTTTCGCTGTAGTTTGTGATGAGCTGGGATTGGAGGGAGGGGAGGCACCTGGCTCGGCCGTCCATGGCGTAGGTGTGACATGGAGCAAAGGGGTAGCTGGCTCTATTGGAGAGGAGGCGGTGGTAGGCTTCTGACTGGCGGAGCTGAACTATTGCTAGTATTGCTTGTATACAGAAGTCATCTGCGGGAGCTTCTAGGGTGGGGATGTTGATGTTTTCGGATGGGGCGAGGATCGTTGATGAGAGAATGCGCTTTCCGCCACGGATTAGGTGTTTCCATTGGATGGAGGAGCTGGCGCTGAAGAGAGCTTCGCTGCAGGGGAGGATGAGTTGGATTGAGTCTGGGACTGTGATTGGACCCGTTGAGAGGAACGAGGAGTACCAAGAGTCTAGGAGCAGTAATCCAATGATTATTCTTGGGAAGACTATTAGTGATGTGCGATATAAGTAGGAATTTTGGCATACCTCTTAGTTGATTCGACCTTGCTCCAGGCTTTCCATCTCATTTCATTATCAGGAACCGTTTCGAACAAAGTCATGTCAAGAATCTGTCCTTCAGTGGCTGAAAACAGACCATGTCTTTGGGCGACCTGCATAATTGTCATTAGAGTCACATCGATAGAGGAAAACAAGAAGGTTCTCTTCCAACTCACAGACATGACATTGATATAAAGAGGTTGACACTGTTCTAGATGTACTTTTTCCTGCAGGATGACAATGATTAGTACCTCGAGTTCAGCAAACTTGGGCTAAGGAATTCATACCCCGGTCAAGCCAGCTAGGTTTAATAAGAGCAAAACTGTCGCAAACAATGTCACGGTGCCAGAAGCGCTCTCAAGTCCCATTGAGCATCGGGCAAATTCAGCTGTTACCTTTTCCAAAGTGCCCTAATGACTGTCAGTAAACTACCTGCATATATGACGCGATTAACAATAGTTGAACCTACTGAGAAATTTCTGGACACAAACGCAGTTGTTCCTTTCGTGCCAAGTAATGTCATGCCAACCAGCGTCATAACATATAGTAGAGATGGTCGCACCTTATTTGCCGAAAAGGTTGGTAGATGGACAAATGGCAAGAGGGGATTAAAGATACGGAAAAATAAATCTAGTGCCATATCCAAAATCTCAGCAGGAGGGAAATCAGAGTAATTCAATGTCGAGACAGGCGTGGCTGGAGGAATATTCCTATCTGGGGGTGACTGCATATGCGCAGAAAGAGTCATCGGTCCAAAAGCCGCATAAAGGCGCCGTCTGCAATTCTCGTCGAATCCATACCGGGATCCTTCAACAGCACTTGCCTCATTGGGAGGGTGTAATGACTGAACGGAGAAAATATTATCAACCGGCGACATGACGATATCCCGCCATAAACTGTTAATAAGACGCCCGGTATTCGGTGGTGCTAGCCAGCACTGCTGAACTCTAGCGAAGCGTTCATTAGGAATGCTATCGCTGCTGTCGACTGAATGTCGATTCTGCTGGCCTGAAGTAAGATTCAAATTGTCACCGATCAGTGGAAAATGGCTATCGCGCATCAGATCTAGCGAGTCAATTGAAGCCGAAGCTGTGCGTGGTTCAAGCCACATTTGTAGCATGTCTTTTGGCCCAGGGTCGAAGGCCGAGCCAGCTCGGTGCGACACATGATCTGCCGATGTGACTGCATTCCATCCAAAGTACTGCTGCTGGTCATCGATCATCATCATATTGAGATCTGGCTCGGTGCGGCCATGGTGGGCTGAAATGTCAGCTAGGTAATCTAGTGATGATGGGAGCCCAGTTGATGCGAGATGCGCATCTCGCGAAGTGGTAGACAGAGGTGGAATCTGTGCTTCTGCGCCGATAAAACCATTTCCTGGTCCCGGGATCAATGATGCATCCGCAATTACTGATGACTGTCGATTTGACGCTTCCGATGGACCGGCTGTCGCATTGGCTTGATTGTGGCCCTTGGCATGTCGGCTCAAGACATCGCTGTATGCTCATTAAATTTAGGTATTTGAACATAGGATTTTGAATATGTTACAATTCACATGTGCCTTCAATGGAATTTACCTTCGAGAGAAACGCTTGTGGCAGACATTGCATTCGTATGGGCGTTCCTTAGTGTCTGTTTTGTATGTTAGATTGCTCTTGCAGGGGTTCGACGTAACTGACGCGACCGCTCATGCCTCTTATAATGTTCGGTTTTTTTGAACACCCGCGAACAGATGGAACATTTTTTCAACACCATCACGGCGCTCTCGAAAAGATGAATGATTACGGTACATGTAACCCTCAAGACTTGCGGAGGGGAAAATATATTAGTCAGCAAGTCCGGGGTTCTAACCTTGGTTGACTCCACTGGGACTATTCCGCATTGGGAAAGTTGATACCTTAGAAAGCAGGCACAAATAATGCGATTTATCTGAAATAAATATATTCTAACATTGCAGGCCTATCTAGTCTCATTTTCAGATTCTGGGATACCTGCATTTGCAACAAAGGAATAGAGATCTTCATCCCCATCCGACGGAAGCTGACCACTGAGCATGAGCATCCAGCCCAACCCAGACTCGAGTTGGAAATCGCGCGTCTCAGGCTGTGTGCTTAAAGACCTTCCATTATTCGGGATTATGGAGTCGGATCCATTAAGTGTTCGTGATCGCTTTCTGGGGGGGTAACTAGCCCCATCGGGTCCACGGTCCGGCTTAGTAGCACGGGTACGAATCTCCCATTTGTGCTGTAGCCTTACCAGAAGGTCTTTAGCACGATTGGCACTTTGCCAGGATAGAGAGAACTCATCAAGGGCCCTGAAGCAGGTACTCAGATGAGCGATGATATTCTCGTTTTCTTCAGTTTGGTACTGGGAAACGGCAGCGAAGAGAAGTAGTAGCACGGCGGAGGATGTAATTGAGACTGCTTTAATGTTTATGCGGCGGAGGGTATATCTGGTCTCGTACAATACAAGGATTTTGGCAATGGAGATGGCGGAATTAATGCACATTTCTCGAGCGTGAGTGAACCCAGGTCCCTTCGGAGGTTGTGGTTGCAGGTAGCCTTTTGACATCCAGGGTCGATGACTGTAGATGAGATTCTGGTAATATTGCATGCTTTGGGGTAAATTAGCTTACGTTGTTTATTAGAACTTTGAATGGTATAATAGAAACTCACTGAAGTAGCAACACATGTGGAAGATAAGGAGAACTGTGATCGTTAAGGTCGATCTGTAAAACTGAAGGCAACTGAGCTTTCCAACTGAGAAGCTTGGCAACATTATTTGCATTGAGCTGTTGAAGCAAGGCTCTTGGAATACCTGACGTTCCATACCTGTTTCGAGACCAAAGTTAGCTAAAGCAACTCACTTGAGCCCAACTATATGATGTCGAGCGACAGCGGCAAACAGGGACGGAAACCTACAGAAAATAGCCGCAGGGTGCCATAAGTTCACATAGGGAGACTTCCTGTTCACTGACAGCCCCCACACAGTCAAATAACCCGGAATCATTGTCAAATGGGATGGGAGATGCGTAGGGCGTCCATTTGCAAGGTTCTCGATAGTCGACGTCATTATTGGGTTTTTTGACTGTAACATCCTCCATGTTGGTGTAGAAAGGTCTACCAAGGTAGAATCCGACCAGGCTGGAATTTCGAAAAGTTAATGATATCCTTAGCGTGTACAAAAACAGAATGGGAACTCACTGGTCTACCATATACGCAGCCCAAAAAACGGTTCGACGCAGCTCGGCGTCTGCAGCGGTAACAGATCCACGAGCAACATAGGAAGAAAGGTCGATATGCAAGGCAAGATCAAAAGCAAGCCGAAGGGCCATTCCTAGAATTGTAAGCTAAGAAAACCAAGAAATTTCGACAGAACTGACCACTGTAGAGCCATCCACGTGTATCTGAGCCTATACCGATTTCATGGCTGCTCAAGATGACTAGTGCTTGGACTGTTGCCACGCATGGAGAGTCTAATTCAATTTCAAGCAGTTCTTTTGCACGGTCCCCGAAGAATTCACCGAGAGACTTTGGGAACGTCACAAAGGATGGATGATAACGGGTCTCAAAAGCAGCGCCGAGAGAACACCTATTTTCTAATGTCATTTCACCTTTCCATTTGGTCGGCAAAAAAATGACTCACATTGCATAGCAGAGTGCCTCGGAATAGAACGGGGTCTCTTCTTTCCCATCCCACGCAGTCTTTCCCTTTTCGAACAATTCTCGGTCGACGACGTGGAACGAAGGATCTTGCCAGGCAAAATAGAGATTAAGAAGATGCTCCTCGAGAGATAATGGGACTTGTCTATCATATTCTGCGTCATCGAAATGATCGACGATACGATGTGTCTGAGTGTTGATAGATACTGGAGCATCGGCAAGGTTGAAAGTCGATGTCGGGCCATAGAAGCGAGCTCTTCCTCCAGGACCAAAGCGCAATGTGCCCATCCGATCAGAAATCTCGTCGATAAGATCTTCAATTTCTTCCGTGCTCCTGGAATCATTGTCGAGGCTGGGTGGGCTTTGAATGACGGCGGACTCAAAGGGCTCAGGTACCCTATCCAATGGTTTCCCTGGCGGCTGTAGTGGTTCTACGCCAATGTCTCCGATGTCTGGAGATGGGGGCGTAATGCATGTCTCAAAGTCCAAGGTCCAGTCCCAATTGGCCAATAAATTATCAGAGTGATCATCAGTTGGTGGATACTGTTCTGCAATGGAGATCCCAGTGTCAAGGACCATGGGCAGTGTCGAAATGGCGTGAGGGTCCGAAAGCATTGTAAAACTCGACCGAGAATTTTGCGATGCGTTGTCCGGTGATCTCGAGGTCTGAGCCCAAGTATTTAGATCATTTTCTACACCAGGAGCTGAGAACGGCATAGAATTCGGTGCCTCAGAAGGCAGATCATCGCTTGCAGATGGGGAGTTTGGATTGGGGGATTTGCTGTTAGTTCGATTGTATCTTGCGGCTGAATGAACTTCAGTTAAGCCAAGAACATCAAGGACTTTAGCCAAAGCAGTGTCCTTTTCTTGTGGCATGGGCGGGGCCTCCAATCCACTTTCGTGGATGAAGAGACAGAGCTGTTCAACTCTGCTTGATAGAAGCTCTATGGCAACGCGGAGTGGGAGTCTTCACATCCATAATCAGCACTATTACCTAGCCAGCAGCCTTCTTTTAATGAAATGACTTTTGATGCGTCACTTACTTTCTCTTGTCTACGGCCTGGTATCGACATTCGCGGTGCTTGTTCATGCAGCTGGAGCATTGGGGCTTACCGCCGTCACACTTTGCTGACATTAGCTTCATTTTGTTTCCCACCGAGGTAATTGATAGTCACCTTGACCTTACTTTCCCGACATGACACGCATGCCATGGAGGCATGGTGCCTCCTCTTTGGGGGGACACTGGGCTTTGGCATGTTTTTTTCTGGATGCCATGAGACTATGCGCTTGCAATATCCTCGTCCCTTAGCAAATAGAGGGCGGCTTAACCTCGGGAGGGATAGTGCGGGGTAATACTAAAGGGGAAATGTTTGATCCGAACTATACGTCGTAGCTTCTCGCTGCTATTTCATTGGCTCTACCAAAAGGGGGACCACTATCGACCCGTGTATTTGTATTTCTGGGGCCTCAAGTGGGGGATACTCGTATAAGTAAAGGATGAATGACATCATGCATGATCGACAGCCTCGTTGGCGAACGAGATGTCGTGCAAATGTCGTTTCTTTTTCCGGGGACCAATCGCTGGTAAAACCGGGGCTGGCTCTAACCTAATCCGGAATAGACCGCCTCTACGGGAATCATAACCCGGTGTGGGGGACCCCACGTTTTCTGTAACACCCCAGGTTTTCAGATGATTAGTAGGATTACCGTGTAGTCCTATCACATAATTTAGATTTCATTGAATATAAATACAGATATGAACCGCACACGAGTGGTCCATGCTAAGATCGTATACTGGCGATATTGCAACCCTGCTCATCATGTTTTTCCAGAATGCACAAGGGAAATGGCTTCAATACAGAATCACTGCAGCCTGCGGTGCCGGTTTCCTCCTCTTTGGCTATGACCAGGGAGTCTTCGGCGGGCTTCTGGACAATGAGCCGTTCCTCGAGACCTTTGGAAATCCGGGCGTGACCATCCAAGGTCAAATTGTTGCGACTTATGACATTGGCTGCATAATAGGCACTCTGGTGACGATGTTCGCTGGAGACAAACTCGGACGAAGACGGACAATTCTGATCGGGTGCTGCATCCTGATCGTCGGCGCTATTCTCCAAACTGCATCCTATTCCCTTGCGCAGATGATTGTCGGTCGTGTCGTTGCGGGAGTTGGAAATGGAATGAACACAATTGCTATTCCTATTTGGCAATCAGAAACTGCACGGGCAGAGCACCGTGGAAAACTCATCGTTGCACAGTTGGTAACGAATATTTTCGGCATCGTCATCACAAATGTAAGCTACTTCGTTCACAGTACAAGACCTTGGAGCAATGCTGATTTTTTTCCCTATCGCAGTGGATGAACTACGGATTCACTTTCATTCCTCACTCTGCCGTGAGCTGGCGATTCCCTCTGGGCTTCCAATGTTTCTTCGCGCTTGTCACTCTCGCTTTTGTTATTGTCGCCCCGGAGTCACCGCGTTGGCTGGTCATGAAACACCGTGGCAGCGAAGCCCGTGAAATCCTAGCACGGCTCCTTGCAAAGCCAATTGACGACCAGGAAGTGGTGGATGAGATACAAAATTTGGAAATAGCCGTGAACCATGAAACCGAAGTCCAACAATCGAAGCCTTTGCAGGCAATCTTCAAGCGCAATAACAAGCAACAGACATTGCGCAGGATTCTTCTTGGAGCTGGTACTGCCTTTTTTCAACAAGTTGGTGGAACGAACGTCATTGCATACTATCTACCAGTGGTTCTGACCCGATCAGTTGGGTTGGACAACAGAATGGCCCTGATCTTGTCGGCCGTTGACTCTATGTCGCTAATGTTTTGGGGATGTATTGCAGCCCTGCTCATTGACCGCATTGGCCGAAAGAGATTGATGCTCTTCGGTGCCGCTGGTAGCAGCGTCTGCTTTGCGCTTGTTGCCGTTGGACTGCGGTATGGTGGACCCGACAACAAGGGTATGTCTGTTCTAGCCGTGGTGTTCATCTTCGTCTACTACGTCTTCTACGGCATGTCGCTCTTATCGATCCCGTATATCTATCCGGCAGAGATCAACTCCCAGCAAATGCGCAATATTGGCACTTCATTTGCGACCACTACCAACTGGTTATTCGTTTATGTTATCGTTGTTGCCACCCCAACAGCCATCGCAAACATCCAGTGGAAGTATTATATGCTTTTTGCCATATTCAACTTCTGTTTCCTGCCAATCATCTGGCACTTCTATGTTGAGACCGCCAACCTGTCTCTTGAGCAGATTGACAGACTCTTTGAGATTAAACATGAGGCTGGGAAAGCAATTAGCTGGTCGGAGGCAACCATGATAGCCCGTACAGAGGTCATTTCCGATTTGGCACACACCGAAAAGGAAAATCTTGATGCTGAGCACTATGAGATTGCGGCTTGATCTTGGAATAGGTTTCTTTAGATGTTGTACATGTGTATAAATGATGAACAGCTGTCGGGTATCTCGAATATAATTATTTATAAGCTTTGCGGGGTAACGGCTAATCCATAACTCATTCCCGAGGGCTTTTCTCTGTGAAGCCGCTTGAAAAGTCTACGTAGCAAATTCATCTTCAAAGCAGTTTGCTAATTTGAGCTACTTCTCAATGAGATTCTTTTCTTGCGACCAGGGGGCGTCTTCGTAGAAAGAATTCCACTAGACCAAAAAACCATGATCTCTATTTATGGCCTAAAGGAGGGCTATAATTGTTCTGTTTCTTGTCAATATGCCTATCTTGACATTGGCGTTTCTGAGGTAACCAAAAAAGTTTAGTGACACGATAATGCAATTGCAGTAATAGTCTCGGTTATAGCAAGTCCCAGTTCAACTCGGATTCCCTTTCCCGGCCAAGCCTTGTATCCACTCCAAACTACGATTGTGTATATAACCCCGACTAAGCTGTTGTCGAAGCGACTACTGGAAAGCATTTCTCAGATTCTTCAACTCTTACTACTCCTTCAAATATCCCCTCGTCTCAAGATGTCAGCCCCGAAGTTGCGCGTCGGTATCGCCGGCCTCGGCCGAATGGGTAAGCATTGTTCCCCAATCGGATTTCGAAAACCTCCAATTGACACATAACAGGCCAACGACATGCATTGAACTACCACGTTTTTACTCCTCGTGCCGAGGTGGTAGCAGCCAGCTCTCCTGATCTCAATGAGCACGTATGGGCAAAAGAAAACCTCACAGGAGCAAAAATCTATACAGACTACTATGAAATGCTCGAGAAAGAGAATTTGGATGCTGTAGTGGTTGCTGGAATTACTGCCGTCCACGCAGATCACGCCATTGCCGCTATCAAGAAGGGATTGCATGTCATGTGCGAGAAGCCTTTGTCTCTTGACGTCAAGATTGTAGGTCGTTCTATATAAGCTCCCTATATGAAGACATATGCTAACCGCAACAGGCTCAATCCGTTCTCGATGCCTACAACACATCGCTCAAGACACACCCCAACCAGAAAGTCATGTGCGGTTTCTCGCGCCGCTTTGATGCTTCCTACCGTGAAGCCTATGAGAGAATGACCTCAGGCCAATACGGCCGACCAGTGATCTTCAGATCCCAGACTGCAGATATGCTCGACACAACCGGGATGTTCGTGCAGTACGCCAAGACCAGCGGTGGAATCTTCCTCGACTGCTCCATCCACGATATTGACCTGATGTTGTGGTTCCTTGGTGAGACCACCCATCTCAAAAGTCTGCAAGCGGTTGGAGTCATTGCCGTCCACACTGCATTGGATGCGAGCAAGGACCGTGACAATGCGGTAGCTACGGTCGAGTTTGACGGTGGCAAAATTGCCACCCTTTTCTGTTCGCGTATGATGGCTGCTGGACAGGAAGATACCACCGAGGTCATTTGTGAGAAGGGCTCATTGAGAGTGAACATGCAAGGCCGGAAGAACCACCTTGAGATCCACGATGGTCAGGGAGCTAGACGTGATCTTCCCAAGCATTACTATGAGCGTTTCAGAGAGGCCTTCCTCACGGAAGCTAATGAGTTCACTGCTAGCTGCTTGGATAACACGCCTCCTCCAGTGTCCCTCTCAAGCTCGGTGAAGGCAGTTGTTATTGGCGCGGCTTTGCAGAAGAGCTTGGTTACCGGTGAAAAGATTTTTTTTGAATCTGGGAAAGAGGCTAGACTTTAGTGTAGGAAGAAGCTGTCCAAAATTCAAATAGGTATTCATTCAATAGACAAGTGCTTTTCCGATTCTGTACATTCTGGACTTGTTTGTTTGTATATGTCTCACTTCGCGTCACACATGCCACCACTACATTATCTACACACGTACATACTGATGCCAGCTCTGTTCTTTGTGTGATATTTGCTCGTCTATATACCATGTGCCAAACTTGCTTGATATCAGTCAATTTATGGAGCTCCATATTCTGATTCTTAAGCGGAGATTTGTGTACAATAAGATACAAACAAGACAGTCACCGTACAGATCTCATGAACTTATAGACCATTAATTCACTTAGAAGTGCCAAAGTATTAATCAAGTCTAGAGATACTATAAGATCAAAGGGTAGATATAGTCATGGCTAATAAATAATCCTATATGTTGAACGATAACATCAAAATAATACCCCCCCAGGTGGCTGTGGCCCTGTGGCGTGCACGGGGCACCGTTATCTGGGGGGGAAAGGATGCAGCGTCAAGCTGCCCCAACGTCTGAGCCATAAAATGCTCGTCGGTCGACCCTCCCTCTCATCAAATTGGAGGTTGACTTTCTTTTCCATCTAAGACCCTCCCGACAAGAGGGCAATGAATCTTTCTTTCTTCTTCCACCCATGGAATTCTACTTCTTTTTTTTTCAAATTTCAAACCCATGGAAGCTTTGATGGCAGACTAATCTGCCAGCGTGATTGCAATGATATCTCTCTTCAACACTTATTCTTCTTCTGCCTTCTTCTATAGTGTGCTCGCTGCCTCACGGGGATTTTTCTTTGCATCTTTCCACCGTCCACCTGTGCCGTGAGCAGACAATCTCCAGTATATCAGATTCAGACAAAGGTACGGACCCTAAGCCTAATATGTCATCTTATTAGTTGACTACAGCCTACGATTGAATTAAGATTAATTTACTTCGACGAAACGAGCTTCTATACTCCGGAACAACGGGAAATCAATGTTCAAGTGGTAAATGAGACCAATGAAGTGATCTCGACATTGATTCAGTCTGAATTCGACCAACTGATTGATGAAATCGAGGTTGCTGAAGAAGTCGACATACTTGATGGAACGCATGACGACCAAATGGAAGACCAATTGATGCCCGAGGCAGAAGCAACAGAAACAGACGAAATCCTTGGCGATCAGCCAGCAACACCAGACGAAAGCGAACCAGACGAAATCCTCGGAGACCAGCCCATTACGCCGTCAGAAACCATTGACGATCAACCACGTGACGACGGTCTCATGGTATTCATTGACAATTTCAACGTCAATGGAGATGATTACATCTCTCTCTAAAACGACCATTCTCACCCAATGATGACGACGAAGAATCACCTGACAAGAAACATCGGACGAACCTTATTCTCACCTATTTACGCGCCTTTTCAACGGCATGACTCTCTCAACCAAAGAAGACACCGGTTGATAGTTTGCCAAAAGAACCAGACAACTGGTCAGAAGCGCAATTCCATGCCCATAAAGCTGAATGGCACCATGCAATGCAGGTTGAATATGACAAGCTGAATGAGATGAATGCTTGGATGTCTGAGAAACTGATCAAATGAGATTGGCATTTAGACCAATGTTGGACCAATGTGGAAAAATACCCCAGAATGCCTGCCCTAGGCATCAAATTCTTCCAATCCGATGGGTATTCAAATACAAATCAGACGAAAACGGCTTTTTGACAAGTTTCGAAGCACGCATTTGCGTTCGTGGCAACCTTCAGATCATTGAAGACAAAGAAGAGGTTAGGGCTGTTGGAGTGTGGCAGAACTAGGCACGATGCTTCGTAATGCACTCTCGATGGGTCAAATGCGTAGTGTTTAAACAGATAAACAGCTAGGCGGTCTAGTGTCAGGTCAAAGATGAGATCAAAGTGTATGTTCTGGGATGAAATAGTCAATTTGTCTAACTAATATTCAATACAATTTGGGCTTTCTTATAGGAGTCAAACATTCCAGATAGCTCAGCAATTTAAAGATCAGATAATTCATGACTCTCTTCAGATGTAACAAAGCAAGACGGGATGGAACAAAGGAAGCAATCAATGGCATCATTAAAACAAGGAACACATATATTCTGACACACCCCTTCAGATTTTGACCTTAGTCAAAAGCTGTACACATGGGATAAAATAAGAAAGGAGAGAGAAGGGATCAAACATTGTCGAATTCGGTTACCCGATTAGGCAATTGTCTCAAATTCAGTTGGTTCAAGAATTCAAGGTATTTTTGAGACGAAAGGTGTTTTGTCAATCCGTCGGCGATCATATTGTTTATGGCAATCCATTGGAGATATATATCTCCATTTCTTACCTTTTCACGCAGCCAGTGCTTAGTTATTGATGTGCACGTGATGTAATTTCGTCTGATATGACGAATTTGACTTCGTTATCAGATCAATGGTCTGTTTATTATCATATGATAAGATCAGATCGTGTTCAGTGTCAAACTCAATGGAATGGAGCAATCGTTTCATCCAAAGTAGGTATTTTGCTGCTTCAGAGAGTGCAACTAATTCTGCTTCGGTTGTCGATGTGGTAACAATCCGTTGTTTTCTCGCTGACCAATCAATTGGACCACTAAAAAGGGTGAAAATGAAGCCTTGAGAGCTTTTTCGTCCGATGTTATCAGCAAAGCTTGCATCTGAAGCTGCTCGGAACACATTGAGGATCACATGATCCGTCGAATTCAATTGAATGGTATCTGGTCCCATACAGGTATGAGATTGTTTGCTCTGCAGCGATCACGTGGGCCCTTCTTTCTGGCTTAGTCAACCATTGAGAAAGCATTGATGTGCAAAGGCAATGTCGGGACGTGGGTTGATCTCGCGGGCTATAGGTTGATTTAGGGTATTTCAAGCGATAAGGAATAGCTTGAAGCAAGAAGCCTGCTTCTGTTTTCTGTTTCCTCACCACAGAAAATGGCGCTGAAACTCAAATGAAGGGGCTTCCTGCCAAGAGCTCAGTCTCTCCACTGGAGCACTCTCTTTATGTGACGACCCAGGGACCGGATGGTTCGGTGTCTCACTGGAAGTCCCATCGACCTTTCGAGTTGTAGGAGATATTGGAACCGAACCATGGAGCCTGTCATTCTGTGAACGCTTTTTCTTCTCCGAACCCACCATTTCAGGCTCAGTGCAAGCTTTCTGCCACCTCCGGATACCGTGAGAAGTATCAAGAGGGAATTGCGACCAAGTATCAATCCCCCCCTTCTCAAGTCTGGGAAATGGCACATACGTGCCAGCAGCGTGGCCTCGGCTGCTCTCTCGGGGAGGAATCGCAGCCGATAGCTGCTCATCAGAGACATGCGGAAGCAAATTCAAAAGAATGCTCTCAGTGAGCTGGAGTCGATTCTCCAGTGCTTCGGTATACCCTTTCTCTGGTCCTCTTCGAAGCTGTTCGGGCCAGTTGCACGGTCGGTTGTTCTCAAGACATTGTTCGCAAACGGGTTTGAGGCCGCTGCACTTTTGCTTTCTCGAGCGACACGAGTTGCAAGCAGTTGTGATACGTGCTGGTCTTTTCTCTTTTGATTTTGATGCCATCTTATTTTCTTCTTGTGGCAGGTCAAGAGGTATGAGGGGAGTGGGGTACACGCAGCGGTAAACGGCAGACCCCATCGCCTGAAAGTTCTACCGAACGTCCCGGTTTGTCGCTACAGCGGCCATCCGGCGAAAAGGCAGGATGAACTATCAGCCACCTTTAATCGCCGTGTTTTATATATAGTCTGGACATCCATCTGCATTCAATTTACTCATTACATCTTCCCCAGTTCCATGCATATTTCCTCTTTCAATATGGCACCAAAGAATTCATACCGCATTGCCTCTATCCCAGGCGATGGCATTGGTCTCGAGGTAGTCAGTGCTACAATCCAGGTCGTCGAGAAACTCGCAAAGATCCTTGGCACATTCAAGATCGACTTTGAGCATATCCCGTGGGGAACCGAGTACTACAAGCAAACCGGACGATATGTGTCTGAAGATTACCTTGACACCATACGCCAGTACGATGCGGTATTATTCGGTGCCGTTGGATCACCCGGTATGTTTTCTATATTGCATAGCATCATGCCGACTACCAAGCAAAAATATTAACACAAACAGACGTGCCCGATCACATCTCGCTCTGGGGCCTACTCCTGGCCCTCCGCGGCCCACTCCAGCTATACGCCAACGTACGACCAGTTCGAACTTTCCCTGGAACCAAATGCCCTCTCAACACCGCAACCGAAGGCATCGACTGGATGCTCGTACGGGAAAACTCCGAAGGCGAGTATGCCGGGCAAGGCGGACGGTCTCACGTTGGACAGCAATGGGAAGTCGCGACGGAAGTGGCAATATTCACGCGCGTGGGAATCGAGCGAATTATGCGATTCGCATTTGAGACAGCGCAGTCGCGGCCGCGTAAGCTTCTGACCGTTGTCACAAAAAGCAACTCGATGCGCAACGGGATGGTTCTGTGGGATGAAATTGCGGAATTGGTTGCGAAGGACTTCCCCGATGTGACCTGGGATAAGATGCTTGTTGATGCGATGACTGTTCGTATGGTGGCGAAGCCGCAGTCAATCGATACGATTGTCGGGACGAACTTGCATATGGATATTTTGTCTGATCTTGCTGCTGCATTGGCGGGATCTATCGGTGTTGCGCCTTCCAGTAACTTGGATCCTACACGCAAGAATCCGTCGATTTTTGAGCCTGTCCATGGTAGTGCTTTTGATATTACTGGGAAAGGGGTTGCGAATCCCGTTGCTACCTTTTGGTCGGCGGCGGAGATGCTTGTCTGGATTGGTGAGAAGGATGCTGCTGCCCAGCTGATGGGTTGTGTGGAGCGTGTCTGTGCTGCAGGGATTCTGACTCCTGATCTGGGGGGAACATCTAACACTCAAGGGATTGTGGATGCTGTTTGCCTGGAGATTGAGAAGTTGTGAAAGAAGATCTGAGACAATTCATTGTCTTTCCTTCGTTCTTTTCTTCTTATCTTTGTTTCTCAATGTCTTCGTCTCAGGTCATCTGAAATATGACTTTGGATGAACTAATCAGTCGGCCCTGCATTGAATATCGATAGACACAAAATACCAAATGATGAATACAGAAACTGATTTATAGGACACCTTAAGTAGTGAGCAACGCGTCTTCCAGAATTGTCCAGAAATATCAGTTATCTGTCAAATATGTATGAATATCATAAAGAAAATGTCAAAGGCATCTCACACAAGACGGAACAGATCAGCAGGCGATGAACTAAGAAATCCGGAAATGTCATTATAGCAATATGACACTGTTTTCCTCATATAAAAGGAATGGTAACAATATCAGTATGCTGTTGTCTTAAGAGTCCAACATTTAAACGGGCTTCAGCACCCTTCATAGTCCTTCAGAAAGCACTCAGACGGGCCTTCAAACAAGCCAAAGCCCCCCGAATCCATCTATCTCATTGATCATCAAAAGCAAGATTTGTCCCCTCCAACTACAAACCTACCAACCAACTAATAATATCCAAGGGATGTTCTACCAAAACGGAAGATTAATCCAAGAGCTCGAATACAATCCCCGAGGAACGAACTGGGTGAACATATTCTTCAATGCCCGCGACTACAGATGCGATGACCTTGCCATAATGCGCACAGTCGTCACTTGCATCCGCACAAGAGTCGTCAGCATCACTGGCCATGCTATGCACCACGATATCCCACTCTGCATCTCGATCCAAGTTCCCGGGGAACATGGTGACAAGGAGTCGATTCTTGCTACTGCAGAGCTATTGGCGGAATATCTTCGGGGACAGGTTGCTAGGGGCTCTGTTAATATTAATCGGTCTTTGCTCTTTCGGAGGAGGTAGTGTTTGGTCTTTGGGAAAAGGGAATTTTGATGCTTGAAGTGGTTAGAGCTTGTTTGGACCGGCTATTTGATAGAATGGGAAGTTGGATCATCCTGAATTGTCCACTATGTTGTCAAGTATCTATACTGTAGTAATTCAGCTGGTAACTTGTATAGGTAGTCCCGGGGTCATGCATGCACACGAGCCTTGATATCTATATCTATAGTCAGGTTAAAGCACTAAACGGTTTGGGATTCAGAGACATTATGCATGATGTTAAGTGGCATACCAAAGACATAAAAATACAGACGCACAAAGATATCGGGGAATAGATGAAAGGCTTGAAAATGACATTGTATCATGACTCCTTTGTTCTTGCCTAGATAGACTCCTGACTATAAACAATAAAGAAAAGAGCTACTAGGCAGAGAAAGTATTTAAACACAACAGGAAGGGACTCGAAACCTCCTTCTTATCTTTCCTCCCTTCCCTCTTACCACTTCACAGCAAATAACCACAAGGTAAGCACCCCCCAAATCCAAAACATGGCCATCCTCAATTCTAACCTCACAAAGATGCAGAGCATGTTCTACTTCGACGGGGAGCTAATCCCAGAGCCCGAGTACGATCCACGCCAGGTCAGCAACTGGGTGAACGTCTTCATCAAGGCGCGGGATTCCAACTCCGACGACGAGACTCTAATGCGCACCGTCGTCGCCTATATCCGAACAAGCACCGCTTCGATTTCCGTCCATGCCAAGCATCATGACTACCCACTGTGCGTCTCTATCAAGGTGCCCGGAGACTACCATTCCAACAAGGCGTCTATTCTCGCCGCGGCGGAGCTGCAGGCTGACTACTATTGCCAGGAGATTCGGAATGGGAGAGTGCGCATCAACCGGGCTTTGCTTTTCCGGCGTGGGGTACAAGACCGGCGCCGGGGTTGATGGTGCAGATGGCTGGTTTATGGCCCGAATGAGAGGCTATCAATACATGAGCGTTTGAGAGAAATACCCACAGCGTAAACAATATGCATTATTTTGGTTGGTCTTCTTTGATATCATTGTAGATTATTTTCTGTTTTTTCTGAGTTGTGGGTGATAGCATGGTCTTAGAAGCTTGGGAATTGCTGTCCGATCATATCGAACAGAGTGTCAAAGTTAGCGCCCTCGATTAAATCCACCATGTTCAAGTCGAAATTAGATGACCCCTTGAGCTGTGCCGGATCTGTGTCCTGTAAATCCATTTGCGTTGAAGAGGATGTATCGGTGAGGATGCCCTGCTCGTTCATTTGTGACGGGTACATTGACGTCGAAGGAACTACTGTAGGATCATGTCCTCTGTGCATGGATTCCACCCATGTGTTATTCCGTGACTCAAGCTCGGACGCCCCTGCGAATAAGCCAGGCTCTTCATGCAAGTGCGACAGACGACCAAGTCTCTGTCTGTTCTCCTCCCGTGCGGTTGAATATTCCACATGTGTGGGACTTCCCTCGGAGCCTCTCATCACATATGCTTGTGATTTTGCTGTTTTATCGGATCCGCTTTCTGACTGTTGGATTTTTGCAGCCAGCACTGAAAGCGACATGTGGCAGTGTTTGGCTGTCTCCCATTGAGTAGACATCAAACGCAAGAATCCCGAAAATTCATCAATTTCCCTATCAAGCAGTTAGTACACACACGTAGTGATCAGTTCGAAACCTAGCAGAGGAAAAAGAAACACCCCACGTACTGAAGACCCTTTGTCAACACATATTGGTTCAGTTGGCAAGCTAAAGCCAACACTAACCCAGACATCCACGCAGCCGACAAAAAACCAGGCCAGAATAAAGCCTGGTGGCTATCAACTTGCAACCTCAGCCCCGAAAGGATAGCCCGGGCAGCCCCGATGCAGGTTTGCAATCCAGAACAGAATTCGGCAGTTGACGGATCTAGGGACAGCGAAGGTCGATGGATAATCAGAATGAGATGCTGATACAGCACAGTGAAAAAAGGAGCAAAATCAAACGCACTGTCTGGCAATACAGACCTCACCACTTGTTCAGATACCACTGGCTTGATTTGGAGATTGGTGGGAAGGCAATTCCACCACTTATGCACGTCTGTCACGAGGAACAACACCGAGCTGCGACGAACAGATCGAACCAATATTGATTTGTGGAAGAGCTCCAATGCCCGACCCGTCAGGGTCCCCGAGTCAACGTAGCTAGCAAGAACACTTTCCTTGCTGTAGTCTTCTTTATTGCCGTGCTGCGGCGCAGAGCTACCATTCGCAGAGTGGCCCCGGGGGGAATGCAATTCTCGGGCGGCAGGCAGACATACATCGATATCGGAATCTTGTATACCAAGCGGCAAGCCCAAAGCCTGGCTCAGGTATCTATCTATCGCATAAGCACACCAAAAGACCCGCTTCCGCAATTGTCGGTCGTGGGTGGAGAGTTGCTTGTATCGAAATGGACACCGGTGGAGACCCGCATGAAGCATCGAGCGTAGGATACAGCCTCCGACAGTCGATGCTGGTCGAAGTGACATGGTCGCAACGAGATATACTTGGATAGCTAGAAGCGCTTGCAGGGATACGATATCATGTCGAGATGAGAGAGTCCCAAGCAAAGAGTTGAAACTGGCCGGTGATTGGATCTTCGATTCTGACTGTAGATCTAAGTCGGGCGCTAGAAAAATGCCTAGATTGAAGACACATTGGAAAATGATTGTCCAGCACGTACTCCGATGGTCTGCACAGGGTTCCTGCGTGTGCTGAGCTTGATTCCCATTGGAGTAAACGTTCTCCATTGCCTGCAGGAAGGTAGGACCATGCAGAAACGGGAACAGTGGGTGCCAGACTTTGAAATACATCATCATCAGGCCCCTAGCCACATCTGGGGGTGGTAGATTCCCCAGAGATGCCGTCAATGATCGGTCGTAGGTCCATTTTGGGGAAGATTCGATCACCCGCAAGGACGAAGCAGTGTCTCTGACATATGAAGTGCGCTGGCGCTTGTCACGAGGTGAGCCTTCGGCGCCTACGAGCGTTTCCTCTGCTGTGGGGAGATTGGATTCAGGTGACCCCGGGCCATCTAAGCCGTTGAATGCACGTTTTACTGTCTTGATGAAATAGACGCCGCTTGAGCTACCGACGAACTGGCTATCCTCATTCGAGTGTGCCGTCAAAGAACCAATTTCAGATGTCTCGGGTACAAATTCCGATGCCATTGTGCATATACCATCTCGTGAGTATGAGATGTTCTCTTTAAAGCTCGATGTGTTTCGACAGAATCATCACGGTCCCGGAGTGATGGAGACATGCTGAGTCATCGTACGAGACGGACAATAACTAGCGGTCTCGGGAAATAAAGAAAACATCCGTCTACGGTCGAAAGGAACTTGGTGAAGCAAAATAAGTCACTGCCATCCCATTGATTGTCTGGCGCTGCTCTCCGGAATCCGATAACAAGGGAGACCAGGCTTTTCCGTGAGGAATTTAAATCTATCTGACAGAACACAGGCGGTAGGGAGAAGTGCGGAAAGATGATAACCTCACAAATCCTCCGGAAAAAGGGAAAAAGAAAAAAAAAAAAAAAAAAAAAAAAAAAACCCCCGGAAAATCTTTTAACATTCAATGAACACCACCACACGTCATAAGAAAAAAAAAATTAGCAAAA